>NW_027635695.1:0-53480 GCF_903797595.1 Erithacus rubecula | reverse complement strand
TTGCAGCAGGTGGAAGCGCAGGGCGGGCGGCGGACGAGCAGCGGCCGCTCCCCGGGGCGCTGCTGGAAGGGGCCGGGCCGGGGGCTGCGCAGCTCCCGCCCGGGCGGCAGCGGCCGCGCCTGGGCAGCTGCTGGGAGCCGCGGGCCGGGCGCCTGCGCCCCTCCCGCCCCGCCGCCGGCCGCTGCCTGCTGGCCGCGCTCCGGCGCTGCAGGCGCAGCAGCAGCTCGGGGCGGTCGCGGCGAAAGCAGGGGTTGGTGTAGTGCAGCCAGGCCCCGGCATCGCCCGGCACGGCTGAGCCGAGCCAGCCCGGCACCTTGCGGAAGCCGTAGCGGTACAGCTGGCGCACGAAGCTGCGGAACTGCGTGGCCCGGAAGGTGCGCGGGGCCGGAGCCCGGGGGCCCGGGCTGAGCAGCTCCCGCTCGAGCAGGGAGCGGTCGATGAGCAGCCCCGGGCCCGGCTGTCCCAGCGCACGGAGCGGAGCGGGGGCGTTCGCCAGGCGCCACAGCTTGGCGGGGAAGGTGCCGGCCTTGAGGCCGGCGGGCAGCGGCAGCTCCGCCATCGCGGTCGCCGACTGTCGCCACAGGCCGCGGCCGGCGGCGGCGCGCGGCCTGAGGGGGGCGCTGCGCTCGGCCCCGCTCGCGGCCCCGCGCGGGCCGGGCTCGGCGGCACGAGCGCGGCAGAGCCGGGGCTGCGGGCCCAGCGCGGGCGGGGCGGGGCCGGGGCTGGCCGGGAGCGCGGGGCCGCTGCAAACCCTGCCCTGCTCCCATTCCCGCAGCCATCCCTGCGCCTCGGCTTGCGGCGTCACCCCAAAGCATCAAGGCCAGCGCGGGAACTTTCCGAAAGGGCTCGGAACTGAGGAATCCCGTGGGAAACTCTTCCTCTCTGTCCAGTGAAAGCGAAATCGCTCCGTGTTCTGCAGAGCTGAAGGGAGGAAAAAGATGTTCCATTGGGTAGCTTCAGTATTTTGATGGGGTTGCAAACAGAGTTCCCCGCTTGAAAGCAGATAAGGTCAAATGGGAGAAGAGGAAATGAAAAGAGAGAATTGAAGACATTCTTTTTTTCACTTTTCCTGCCAAATGTCTGGTTCTTTCTCACTGTCTCTGCCTGTCTTCAGCAGATTTCACACATTTCTCTTTCTTTGGAGATAGAAGCAGCAACAGGAAGGGCAGCAATTTTGTCAGCATTTTCATCCAAGCTAAACTCCTCCCACCTTGAAGGATGTTATTTTACCTAAGGGATTAATGGCTTACAGTGATAGTGAACTCACACTGCTGTCTTCATCAGAGGTTTTGATTCTTCTTTCCTCAGTAATACTTTTTTTCTTTTTTCCACAATCAGGGCAGAGTTACAATGTGAAATCCCTCCCAGAACCACGTCATTCAGTGGAAACCAGCAAAGGTGATCTTGCAATGCTCTGCTTAGTGTCAGTTGTTCTTCTTATTTTAAATTGTCTCTTGAACTGGAAATAGTTTCCAGGGCAGAGAAAAAATAGACCTATTTCTTCCATCTCTTTTAATTCCTGCCCCTTTTTAATGTTTTTACCTGCTTTAACCATGAGAGCTCCTGTGAGTATATTTGGTGATATGGCAGAAGCTCACCCCACACACCCCGTGGATATTTCCCTTGCATCCAGCTTGTCCTGAGTTCTGGCTGACGCTGCCTCCTCTTGCCTCCTTCCAGGTCCCTTTGTGAGGAGCCCAGCCCTGTCCCTTCACTCACTGCCCTGTGGGTGACGTGCTGACACAAGGATTGTTGGTCTCATCACATTCTGGAGCAGTCTTTTGGAGTGAGTGTTTCCAAGATGCCCTGTCACCTTTTCCTCTGTGTGCTGGCTTTCTCAGGAAAACCAAAATCCACTACCTAGAAAATCTCTTCCCATTTCATCTTAAACAGCTTAAAACAGAACCTGAAACAGAAATGCTGTGCCTCAGTGGGATGGTGTTTGTCTTTCTTTAAAGACAGTGTGAGAAACCTCACCGAAATTATCCCAGACACTGAATTACAACAAAATTTGTAATGAATAGGCCAAAAGGAGAAGACAGGAGTTCAGAAAAGAAGGGACATCTTTCTCCATGTTTCTTCGCCCTTATTTGCCTCATGTCTGTCTATTGCTGCTTCATCAAGAAAAGCCTTTTTTTAAGGGCTCCTTTGTAATCTCTGTGAGTCATGAGACACACAGGAATACTGGCCCTGTGGCCTACTGGAGATGAGGAAGCAGCTGGTTGAAATGTGGATTGTCCATTGGAATGTTTAGTCAAAGCTGTGGTACAGTTATGGTTACATTGACTTTTCCACAGTACTCTGGGGCTAAGAATGAGAAATTACTATTGGCTGTGTTTTAAGGAAGCTGAAACTTAAGAAGAAATGTGCTTATCTTGTGTCTGGCAGCATGACTCTTCCCTAACTTTCTATGGTACTGGTAAAATTTAATGTCATTTACAAACACCACAAGGTAAATAATGGATATTGCATTTCAGTGTATGGGCCAACAGTTGGTTTAAAAATGAACAACAGAAAAGGGTTTAAATCTAATTTTATGAAGGAAGATCCTAAAATTGTGGTATATGGTTTTAGATTAAGATTTTTTTTCTAAGAATGACTTCTTCCAGTTTAAAAGGAATTTGTAAAGACCAAAACTCAATGCACAGGCCTGATCACTTGAAGCTCTATTGTTTTGTAACTTTCTTTTTTCCCTACATGGCATTGTAACTTTTGAATCACAATTGTTACCACTTTGAAAATGCAATTCTAGTGTTTTTCCTGCTGGTAAATACTTAGCAGTTATAAGTGAAAGAACATAGAGGTTTGAAAGTGAAATATGCTTTATGTGAATATATTTTTTCACTAGTTCCTGGTATTACATGCAACAAGGGCAACATTAAACCACTTAATACTCCCTTATTTTTGAGAAGCATTTGAAATTATTCATCTTTTCAGTATGTCTGCCATACATTGGTGTGTGTTTCAGCTGAAACTCCCCTGTGTGCCCTGCTGCTAGCAGGTAAGATCTCCTTGCAGTGTAGGAAGACACAATTTTCCCTTTCTGATTTGCACACAGCTGTGTCACTGCCTTGACCTTTTCATCTCCGATGCTTAGACAGTTTTTCCTCCAACACCTGTGCCAGCAGTATTCCTTAAGGTGATGTAGCTGTGGTGGGCATGCAGGACCCAAACTGCTCCTGATCTTCTGGGAGTTAACTGTTGGTCCCTGAATGAATCCTGTGCTGTTTATTTCTACACTGTCCTTGTGGCAGAGGGTGTTCTGCCAATGTTTTAGGTTACATGGTCTAAGCACAGCATCGTGACTAGTAAAAGCCAAAGAAACAAATGTGTCCTTTTCTGACCAATTTACCTGGGGTCTGTATCTGAGACTTCCATTGCTGATAAAAGTGAGAATTTTTGGTAGACAGATTCCTGCAAAGCAAGTAATGAGTCATTGAGTTTAGCATCTATTTCTTCAAATCCTTGGCTACAGAATGGGAAAGAGAATGTTCATCATTTTATTTCTTCTCACAGATATGGTGTTTACCTAGTGTGGGAATACTTAGACTCCAAATTTTATCTTACATAACTAGAACTATTTGCAAAGGAGATAGAATCAGACAAAGACAAAGTTACTGCAACACCGGGTACAGAGTATGGTGAATAAACCAGAGAGTACAATGGAACTGATAAAGGGACCTGGTGTCTTAGGCCTTATGGAACAGAAACCATGGGAGAGACAGACATGGATAAATGCTCCCTGGGCAAGAAGTGACCAAGAAATGTACTGTGAAACTTTGTGATAAGATAATGTTGCCAGGCAATGGGATGTCATGAAGAATGGGTTAACCGATGGGACATAGTTACCAAAATTAGAACCCTATGTGAGTGCCATGAAAGTTAAACCCTCTATAAACACCTTGTATACTCAACAACATTGGCTTCTGATCACAACTCAGAATGTTCCCTGTCTCTCCAATTGCTCATAAGACAGTAGCCATAGATTCCAGTCTAGTGAATTCAAAACAGCTGAAACCAGCACTTAGGGGGCCACTTTAGTCTCTGGGCTTTGGAGTGTAAGAGGAGAGAACATAAAATCTGTTATACAACAAATAAAAGTGCAAAGCAAAAAGTCATGTTAACTGCCCTGAAAATTCACCCCAGTTTTGGAATGAACTTGGTGTGAAATGGTTCTTTGTTGAACTTCACAAGCAACGTCTGCCTCTTTCTCTGCTTCCTCCTTTTGGTTTGTTTTGTCTGCAAACAGCACTTCAGGCTGTTCTAGTGCTGCTCTTCCCTGACTAAAATGTCTTTGTACATTCCCCAGTCTCAGCTGAATATCTTTATGAACTGTTTAGTGTGGTGACTGCCCCAGTCTTGTTAGAGCTGAAGCTGTGATTCCTTGCTTTGAGTCACCCTGTTTGCTGGACATGCTGCTCAGGTCTGCCAGGATTGTGATCCTCCCTCAAGTGAGCTGAGCTTGTGGAAGCATGTCAGGGACATTGAAGAGCCCAGGTAGCTCAAGTGGAAGAAATTCTCATCATCTGTGCCCATTCAGGCTGCCTGTGCCTCTGCCAGAGGGAAGTGGCATTTGTTGCCTGAGTAGCTCTAGGTGGACTAAAGGTCATGGTGAAATATTGTAGTGAGGGCTGTGGCAAAGGGCAAAAACTTGGATTTTTCAGGAGAGTTTTCAAAAAAAATCACATCTTGTTCTTGCTGCTGTCACAGGTTGTTTAGTCATTGCCTAAGGTAGCTCAGAAATGATTGTGGAATGTTTCTCTTGGACTTGATAAGGTATGGACTGTTCCTCATCCAGATGTGTGGCTGTGGGCCTGTGTGATTATCAATGACACACAAACTGAGAGAGGCAGACAAATTCTGCATGGCTCCTGGAGTTTAGGTGCCCTCCTGCATCTTCTGCTTACTGGAAAAACTTCTTGCCAAGCAGTGGAAGATACATCTCCCTCTTCTTATCCAGGAATATTGGCTTGACCATCTGTATCTTGCAGCTCATGTCAAAGGAAGTACTGGGGACCTGGACATTTCACAGACTCAAAACCTTGTCTCATGTATTTGCTGTGTCCTTCAGTGAAGAATGTCTCCTTATCAGAGGAACTTGAAGATATTCTAGACCTAAGGCAAAGCAAAAGAGAACCAAAAAATTCAAGCACCTGTTGTCAGTGTTTAGGAAAAAGAAAATGCAAATATTTGCAAAAGGCTCAAATGAAGAAAGGAAGAAACAAAGCGCGGTTTAGTCTATTAAAGCTAAAGGAATGGAAGTCTGCCTCCTTATGCATCCAGCTGCTTTCCAGGTGTGCACCTGCCAGGGATTTAACCTTTCTGTGTACTGGAGGTCTCAGGCTAAGACTATAAGCAGACAAACCAGACCAAACAAAACTAGCCAACCAACCAACCAAAACAACTCCACAAACTTCCCCAACCCCATTGAAACTAAACAAACAAACAAACAAACAAACAGCAAAAAACCCCAAACACCAACCCACCCAGCAAACCAAATCAAAAGTAGGTGGAGAATCTTGTTTCCATGATCTCCTTCCTTTGATACAAGACAGTTAAGACATCTTGACCACAGGATGAAATTTTGAGGAATGGGATGTTCACCAAATGAACACTAGAGACCCTCAAGGGAACTACTCACAATGGCCCTAATTTTGAGGAAGTGATTTCAGTATATCAAATACTTTGTGGGAATGTTTAGCCAGTGAGTTTGAGCAAAGTAATAAATATGTCTTAATTCCATGGATACAAACACGTGGATGTGCACGTGTTAGGAAAGTGATTCCCCACACAGCCAGCACTGAAATAAAGTAATGCCTCTTTTCCTACACTGAACTGGCAGTGGGGAACAGGCCGTGCTTGGTAACTTTCATTTTAGTCATTTCTATTGAAGAATAAAGAAAGGTGAAAATGAAACCTTCTCCAGCTGTTTCCATCTGGTTTACCTTTTTGGGGGCCCAAAGCTCTGTGCCACAGGTGTCCCGGGTGTGTGCAGAGCAATGCAGCCCCACAAAGCCCCCGGTTTTCCCACAGGTTGTCACACCCTGTCCCAGGTGTGCCGGGCTGTGGCAGCAGAAGGACCCGCAGCGCAGCGGGCGCCGTGCCCTGCCCGGCCGGGGCTCAGTGCGCAGAGCAGCAGCAGCGCCAGCGCCTTTCCACCCGCTCCTGCCTCGGCTGCACCCGGGAGACAGAATTCTCTGGGAATCAGCACCGCCAGTCACGGTCCCAGCTTGGAGCAGCTCCTGCTGGCGGGCAAATCCTGCTGCCAGGTAGGAATAAAGGCAGAGGTAGAGACACACATACAGAAAAGCCCTGGGTCTGTCCAAATAAACACATGTATGGGGGAATGTGCTAGGAATTATTACAGCTGTTATGACAATTTTGCCTTCTCTCCTGCCCTTTCCTCTCTTCACATTTCCTTTCCTTTTCCCTTTCAGATTTCCACCTGCTCCCATTCACGATTTTCACAGTTTTCCCATCATGTTTCCCTCTCAAATTTTATTCCTTTCCCCCACCCTTTTGACAGGAAAATTAATCCACTAACACCAGAGGTTTATGTCCAAAAAGGAGACAGAAGAGTCCTCTGTGCTTTATTCCAATAAAGGGAGAATTCATGGGGCATTCCCCTGGGATCTCTCAAACTTTTGGAGGACACAACCTCCTTTTTATCTTATTTTCCTGGCTGCATTTGCCTTTCTCTTTCCCCACTGTCTGAGGTACTTAAGAGGTACAGACTTCCCAGAACGCCAGACACCTAAGATTCCCATCTTATGTATAATCCTCCCTTTTAATTTTTAATTCTTACAGAATTCATACTTTTTTCCCCATTGCTATTTTCATCTTTCAATATCCAGTTTAATTTATCAGCAAACCTCCAGTTTGTTTGTAAAGGCAAATATCTTTTTCCATTCCTCAGTCAGTGGAACCCATCCTATTGTTTCTTTTCTCTCTTAGTGCTAGTCTTATCTACCAGCAGATCCACAGCTTGTTAGTAAAGACAAATCCTCTCACTTTTCAGGTCACTTTCCTCACATTTTTCATCTCACATTTCCACATCATCCCACTCATTTCCTGTTGTTTTTCTTCCCTCATGTTTCTCACAATTTTTCTCTCACATTTCTCACATTTTTCTCTTCACATTTATCATTCTTTCCTCTCATGCTCCTTACAGATTCTCTCTCACATTTTGTGCCCTTTTCTTACTCATGTTTTCTGCCTTGTTCTGTCCTCAGCTTTCTCACTCTTTCCCCCTCAGGATTCTCACAATGTTCCCCTCACATTTTCTGCCTCTTTCTCTTTGCCAGTAAGGTTTCTCATTCTCTTCCCCTCACATTTCCCTCCATTTTTTCCCCATGTTTGTCATCCTTTTCCACTCACGTCTCTCAGAATTTTCCCATCCTATTTCCTGCCCTTTTCTCCTCTAATCTTCCTCTCCTATTTTCACTCACATTTCTCACCATTTCCCCCTCAGTTTTTCTCACTCTTTTCTGCTCAGGTTTCCTACTCTTTTCTTCCCTCATACTTCTCTCCTACTTCCACTCACATTTCTCACACTTGCCACCTCATGTTTTCTGCCTTTTCCCCCCCTCACATTTCTTCACCCACTTTTTCCTGTCAGTGACTTTTTCTCTTCCATACTTGATGGGCTTGTCTTCTTTTATTCCTGCAAACTCAAAATAGTAACTCAAAATAATGAATGCTAGAGCAGTGGTCCAAGAAGCCCCTGCCTGTGCTGCTGAACACAAAGTCTGTGCTCAGCTTGAAGAATCTCATTAAGAACAATATAAACCACAATGGATTTCTGCTGCACTTTTGGTTTTCAATTTTACAGTCTTCATAGTGTTCTAAATAAATAGACACGCTGAGAGATACACATTCCAGGTGAGTACTGTTATAAGTGGATATTTGGATATGTTCAATTTTGTCCAATTAATCAAACAACAAAATTAAATTTAGCAGCAATTTATTAATAATAGCAGCAATTGTATATAAATGAATACAATCAAAGTATATTAGTTACAGATATTTAAGTATATACAAAATCAGGCAGTGAGGCAGGGAGTAATTTAGTGGGATTGAGGTTTGGTTCAAATAAAGCAGAAGCAAAACTGACCGGGGGTACGGGCAGGGCCCTTCCTCTCACACCGTACCGAATCAGTCAAGCTAAAAATCTCACTTACATGCTGTTTACTAATACATACTAATACAGAATGTTCTAGAAAGCTCCTCCTAGTTTCTATTCCCAAAATCCACGTCCCTGTGTTGTGTTGCCATGCGTCACCAGTGGTCGGGGTCTCTCCTCCTTTCGGGGTCTTGTTTCCGATGAAGGCTCTGGGTCTTCCTCAGTGTTCGCTGTGTGACCTCGCAGGGAGCGCAAGCACATTATGCTTAGGATTATATAATTAAATATATGCTCCCACACCAGGCCTTATTCCAGTGTCCAATGCTTTGGAATCATCCCAATTTGGCCCAATTCAAGGTCGAAAGTTTTATTTCTAGATGCTGTTCTTAGACCTATATCCTTACTATCCTCACTCCCACCAAACATCTAGAGGATGAGTCCATCTGCTTTGTTTAACCATTTCCTTTATCCTTTTTGCTTTATAACAATTAAATACAATTTTTCTATTTATTATAAAGCAACAATTTTACTAATATTGTTACAATTTAATTAGCATGAATCACATATATAACAATCCCCCATTTTCTCTTTTTATTATATTGATTTGTGCTTTAAAAAGACCTGTATTTTGGTACTCCTTATATTCCTAATAACTTTAATTTTTATGTTTTCTTTTAGCAGCCTGTAAGTCTAATTTTATGGCAATTTCTGCAATCTACAAAAAGGTTTTAATTTGAAGTTGGCAAAACCAGTTGCCACAGTGCTGTTTTTAATTGTTTACAGAGCTCATTTAGTTCCTTTAACTTTTTCCCTCTGATCTTTATCGCTTTTTATTTCTTTTGGGGTTTTTTCCATTTTTTTTTATTGAGCTCTTTTCCATTTTCATTTTTTTAAGATAACAGAAATTTTCATATCTGAGACAACAGTGATTGTTGTTAGGATAAGGAGCTCGACCCTTAAATTTTAAATTCTTTTTTACTCAATACATTTGTCAATTTTTAACACAAATTCCTAAAAACCTGCGATCGTAACAGGCAGTACTAACATACGGATGTGCCACAAAAACTGATTTTATCTTGTATCTAACTCACATAAAGCAATTGCATTTGTCATAGGGATGGGGAATAGTTTGTTTCTCTCTTGGTGGCTCTTGTGCTGCTTGTCCCAGACTCCGTTCTGTGCAGTCTTGTGGCTTTGGCCAGTTGCCAGGGGTGAGCACAGTGAAAATCCTCAGAACTTTTAACTTTCTACCTTTGTCTCAAGGCCCCTTGGGTTGCAGCCAAGGGCCGAGATGTCAATCTTCTCAGTAGCAAAGTTTTTTATCCTGAGATTCGTTTGGCACCCTTGGCCTCATAATGTTCGTATGAGCCATTTTAACTTTTTCTGTTCCAAAGATGCTACAGGATGCAGGAAAACTGATGTGCTTTGGTTATTAACGGAAAAAGCAAGCAGAACTGCTTAACAATTACTTTGCTGATTTTTCTCTTTTCCCTTTCCTTTTCCTTTTCCTTTTCCTTTGCCTTTGCCTTTGCCTTTGTCTTCTTCCATTTTATATATTTATTTTTATCTTCCTTTTCTTATTTTCTTGTTCTTTTTCCTCTTCTTTTCCTTCTTTTCCTTTTTATTTTCCTTTTTATTTTTCCTCTTGTTTGTATTCTATTTTTTTTCTTTTTTGTTTTCTTCTTGTTACTGTTCTACTTGTTTATCTTTTTCTTCAACATTTTTTTCTTCCTTTTTTCTTCTTGTTCTTCTTCTTGATTTTCTTTTTCTTTTTCTTTCTTTCCTGTTCTTATCATTTTTTCTTTATATTTTCTATTTTTACTTTTATTTTCCTTTTTGTTATTTTTTTTGCTATTTTTATTTTTCTCTTAAGTTTTCTTTTTATTTTTCTTGTTTTTCTTTTCTTTTCCTGTTCTTTTATTTTTCAAATTTTTCTTTTTTTTCTTTTCTTTTTCTCCTTGTTCTTCTCCTTCTCATTTTTTCTTTATTTCTTTTCTTTTTCTCCTTGTTCTTCTCCTTGATCGTTTTTTCCTTGTTTTTCTTTCTTTCTTTTTCTATTTTTTTCTTTCTCTTTTAAAATTTTTCTTCTTATTTTCTGTTTCATTTTCCTTTTTCTTCTTGTTCTTGTTTGTTCTATTTGTTTCTCCTTTTCTTCAACTTTTTTTCTTCCTTTTTTCTTATTGTTTTACTCTTTCTTTTTTCTTTTTCTCATTTTTTGTTCTTTTTTATTTTTTTCTTCTTTCTTTTTCTATTTTCCTTTTCTCTTTTTGTTTTTTTCTTTTTCTGCCTCTTTTTCTTTTTTCTTTTTCTTTTTCTATTTCTTTTTTTTGTTTTCCTTTTTTCTTTTTCTTATAGGTATTTCTTTTTCTTTTCTCCTTTGACTTTTTCTGACTTTTTATTTTTTTCTTTTTCTTTTTTCCTTGTTATTTTTTTCCTGTTTTCTCTATTTTTTTCTTCCTATTTTTCTTTTCATTATTTTTCTTTAAGTTTTTTTCTTTTATTTTTTCTATTTTTCTTTTTTTCTCTTCTTCTCACAATCTTTTTTCTTCTTATTTTTTCCCTTTTCTTATTTTTATTTTTTCTTTTTATTTTTCTTATTTTCTTTTCTTTTTCTGTTTCTTTTTCTCTCTTTCTTTTTCTGGCTCTTTTTCCTTTTTCTTATTATATTTTCCTTTTTCTATTTTGCTTTTTTTTCACCTCTTTCTTTTTCATTTCCTTTTTCTTTTTCTTTTTCATTTTCTTCTTCTACCTCTTTTTCTTTTTATGCCTCTTTTTTTTTTCCTTCTCTATTTGTCTTTGTTCTTTTTATTTCTTTGTTGTTTTTGTGTTCTACCTTTTATCTTTTTTCTTCTTTTTAATTTTCTTTTTCTTTTTCTTTTCATTTTAATTTTTTATTTTTTTCCTTTTCTTGTCATTTTCCATTTTTCTTTTTCTTGTTCTGCATCTTCTTTTTCTTCTTTTTTATTTTCATTTCTTCATTTTATTTTCCTGTTCTCTTCCTTTTTCATCTTCTCTTTCTGTTTATATTTTGTTATTCTTTCTCCTTTTCCTGTTCTCATTCTCCATTTTCTATTAGTTATTTTTCTTTTTCTATTTTTCTTTTTCTTTATCTGTTTCCCTTTTTCTTTTTCTACTTTTTCTTTTTTCCTTTTCTCTTTTCCTATTCTTTTTTTCTTTTCTCTTTCTTTTTCTATTTTTATTTTATTTCTCTTTTCCTTATTTTTGTTCTTCCTTTTACTTTATAATTGTTTTCTTTTTTTTTTTTTTTTTTTTTTTTTTTTTTTTTGTCTGATTCTATCTCCTTTGCAAATAGTTCTAGTTATGTAAGATAATATTTGGAGTCTAAGTCTTCCCACACTAGGTAAAAACCATATACATGAGGAGAAAGAAAATGATAAACATTCTCTTTCCCATTCTGTAGCCAAGGATTTGAAGAAATAGATGCTAAACTCAATGACTCATTACTTGCTTTGCAGGAATCTGTCTGCCAAGAATTCTCACTTTTATCAGCAATGGAAGTCTCAGATACAGACCCCAGGTAAATTGGTCAGAAAAAGACACATTTGTTTCTTTGGCTTTTACTAGTCACGATGCTGTGCTTAGACCATGTAACCTAAAACACTGGCAGGAACACCCTCTGCCACAAGGACAGTGTAGAAATAAACAGCACAGGATTCATTCAGGGACCAACAGTTAGCTCCCAGAAGATCAGGAGCAGTTTGGGTCCTGCATGCCCACCACAGCTACATCACCTTAAGGAATACTGCTGGCACAGGTGTTGGAGGAAAAACTGTCTAAGCATCGGAGATGAAAAGGTCAAGGCAGTGACACAGCTGTGTGCAAATCAGAAAGGGAAAATTGTGTCTTCCTACACTGCAAGGAGATCTTACCTGCTAGCAGCAGGGCACACAGGGGAGTTTCAGCTGAAACACACACCAATGTATGGCAGACATACTGAAAAGATGAATAATTTCAAATGCTTCTCAAAAATAAGGGAGTATTAAGTGGTTTAATGTTGCCCTTGTTGCATGTAATACCAGGACACTAGTGAAAAAAATATATTCACATAAAGCATATTTCACTTTCAAACCTCTATGTTCTTTCACTTATAACTGCTAAGTATTTACCAGCAGGAAAAACACGAGAATTGCATTTTCAAAGTGGTAACAATTGTGATTCAAAAGTTACAATGCCATGCAGGGGAAAAAAAGAAAGTTACGAAACAATAGTGCTTCAAGTGATCAGGCCTGTGCATTGAATTCTGGTCTTTACAAATTCCTTTTAAACTGGAAAGAAGTCATTCTTAGAAAAAAATCTTAATCTAAAACCATATACCAAAATTTTTAGGATCTTCCTTCATAAAAATTAGATTAAAACCCTTTTCTGTTGTTCATTTTTAAACCAACTGTTGGCCCATACACTGAAATGTAATATCCATTATTTACCTTGTGGTGTTTGTAATGACATTAAATTTTACCAGTACCATAGAAAGTTAGGGAAGAGTCATGCTGCCAGACACAAGATAAGCACATTTCTTCTTAAGTTTCAGCTTCCTTAAAACACAGCCAATAGTAATTTCTCATTCTTAGCCCCAGAGTACTGTGGAAAAGTCAATGTAACCATAACTGTACCACAGCTTTGACTAAACATTCCAATGGACAATCCACATTTCAACCAGCTGCTTCCTCATCTCCAGTAGGCCACAGGGCCAGTATTCCTGTGTGTCTCATGACTCACAGAGATTACAAAGGAGCCCTTAAAAAAAGGCTTTTCTTGATGAAGCAGCAATAGACAGACATGAGGCAAATAAGGGTGACGAAACATGGAGAAAGATGTCCCTTCTTTTCTAAACTCCTGTCTTCTCCTTTTGGCCTATTCATTACAAATTTTGTTGTAATTCAGTGTCTGGGATAATTTCTGTGAGGTTTCTCACACTGTCTCTAAAGAAAGACAAACACCATCCCACTGAGGCACAGAATTTCTGTTTCAGGTTCTGTTTTAAGCTGTTTAAGATGAAATGGGAAGAGATTTTCTAGGTAGTGGATTTTGGTTTTCCTGAGAAAGCCAGCACACAGAGGAAAAGGTGACAGGGCATCTTGGAAACACTCACTCCAAAAGACTGCTCCAGAATGTGATGAGACCAACAATCCTTGTGTCAGCACGTCACCCACAGGGCAGTGAGTGAAGGGACAGGGCTGGGCTGCTCACAAAGGGACCTGGAAGGAGGCAAGAGGAGGCAGCGTCAGCCAGAACTCAGGACAAGCTGGATGCAAGGGAAATATCCACGGGGTGTGTGGGGTGAGCTTCTGCCATAACAATAAATATACTCACATGAGCCCTCACGCTTAAACCAGGTAAAAATATTAAAAAGGGGCAGGAATTAAAAGAGATGGAAGAAATAGATCTATTTTTTTCCTGCTTTGGAAACTGTTTCAAATTCAAGAGACAATTTAAAATAAAAAGAACAAGTGACACTAAGCAGAGCATTGCAAGATCACCTTTGCTGGTTTCCACTGAAAAGACTTGGCTCTGGGAGGGATTTCACATTGTAACTCTCCCCTGAATATGGAAAAAAAAGAAAAAAGTATTACTGAGGAAAGAAGAATGCAAAACCTCCTGATGAAGACAGCAGTGTGAGTTCACTATCACTGTAAGCCATTAATCCCTTGGGTAAAATAACATTCTTCAAGCTGGCAGGAGTTTAGCTTGGCTGAAAATGCTGACAAAATTGCTGCCCCTTCCTGTCTCTGCCTCTATTTCCAAAGAATGGGAAATGTGCCAAATCTCCTGAAGACAGGCAGAGACAGCAGGAAAAAACCACCATGTTGGTAGGAAAAATGGCAAAAAGAATGTCTTCAATTCTCTCTTTTCATTTCCTCTTCTCCCATTTGACCTTATCTGCTTTCAAGCGGGGAACTCTGTTTGCAACCCCATCAAAATACTGAAGCTACCCAATGGAACATCTTTTTCCTCCCTTCAGCTCTGCAGAACACGGAGCGATTTCGCTTTCACTGGACAGAGAGGAAGAGTTTCCCACGGGATTCCTCAGTTCCGAGCCCTTTCGGAAAGTTCCCGCGCTGGCCTTGATGCTTTGGGGTGACGCCGCGAGCCGAGGCGCAGGGATGGCTGCGGGAATGGGAGCAGGGCAGGGTTTGCAGCGGCCCCGCGCTCCCGGCCAGCCCCGGCCCCGCCCCGCCCGCGCTGGGCCCGCAGCCCCGGCTCTGCCGCGCTCGTGCCGCCGAGCCCGGCCCGCGCGGGGCCGCGAGCGGGGCCGAGCGCAGCGCCCCCCTCAGGCCGCGCGCCGCCGCCGCAGCCGCGGCCGTTGTGGCGACAGTCGGCGACCGGCGCGATGGCGGAGCTGCCGCTGCCCGCCGGCCTCAAGGCCGGCACCTTCCCCGCCAAGCTGTGGCGCCTGGCGAACGACCCCCGCGTCCGCTCCGTGCGCTGGGACAGCCGGGCCCGGGGGCTGCTCATCGACCGCTCCCTGCTCGAGCGGGAGCTGCTCAGCCCGGGCAGCCCCCGGGCTCCGGCCCCGCGCACCTTCCGGGCCACGCAGTTCCGCAGCTTCGTGCGCCAGCTGTACCGCTACGGCTTCCGCAAGGTGCCGGGCTGGCTCGGCTCAGCCGTGCCGGGCGATGCCGGGGCCTGGCTGCACTACACCAACCCCTGCTTTCGCCGCGACCGCCCCGAGCTGCTGCTGCGCCTGCAGCGCCGGAGCGCGGCCAGCAGGCAGCGGCCGGCGGCGGGGCGGGAGGGGCGCAGGCGCCCGGCCCGCGGCTCCCAGCAGCTGCCCAGGGCGCGGCCGCTGCCGCACGGGCGGGAGCTGCGCAGCCCCCGGCCCGGCCCCTTCCAGCAGCGCCCCGGGGAGCGGCCGCTGCTCGTCCGCCGCCCGCCCTGCGGCTTCCACCTGCTGCACAGGGAGCGGCCGCTGCCGCACGGGCGGGAGGGGCAGAGCCGCTTGCAGGAGCTCTACGGGGAGCGGCCGCTGCCCGCCGAGCGGGAGCTGCTCCGGATCCCGCCGTGCCACCTGCTCGGGCTCGGCGGGGAGCGGCCGCTGCCGCTCGGGCGGGAAGGGGCCCCCAGCCGCTTGCAGGAGCTCTACGGGGAGCAGCTGCCTCCGGCCGACCGGGAGGTGCTCAGCATCCAGCCCTGCAGCTTGCAGCAGCTCCACAGGGAGCAGCAGCCCCCAGGCTCTGACTCGCCAGGTGGGAAAAGAGTTCTAGCCTTGCTTTTCCATAATGTCATGAAAAGTGACCGCTTGAAGTATTTTTCCACAATGCTCTGTCATTGTGAGACAGAAATTCTCAAGTCTACTAGGAAGAGGGACCTAGAATGCCAAAAGATTCTGTGCCTGGGTTTCCTGTGTGCTTCCTGGGATGGTTGATCCAAGGCAGCAATAGAGCTCTGTGTCTCCTTGTGGAGCCTGACCAATGTGTTTGGATTCCTGCAGCCACACCAGGCACTTCAGCTTCCAGCGTTCCACCTGGTAGTGCTGGTTGTGCAGCATCGACGGCCTCCAGCTCGGCATGGAATGCTGCTGTGGAACAAGAATCACAGCTAGCCCTTGAAATAGAAAAATGGATTCGAGAAATCAGGAGATCCCTGCCTCAAAAGTCTCCCTCTGCTCAGGTAACCCCATTGGATGGGAATAAAAGAGGCTGTACTGTTAGCTTTTGAATTGTGTTATGTGGCTGAGAAGCAAAGGTTTCAAGTTAATTTCCTTCATTGTTACAGAGTTACCTAATTGTTCTTGGTAAAGTAAGGCCACTAAAAGAATAGGGATGAAAAAGTCTTCCCCCGCTTAGTGAGATTGAAAGAAGTGAGCCTTTGTTGGCCACTTTGGTTGCTCCTTTTCCTGGGATGAATCCCTCATGCAGGAGCATTTATGGTGATGCTTTGTAGGTTGTAACAGGCTTTGTTTGATGGGAAAGAAGAGTGTTTGGAGAATGCCACTGAAGGCCAAGTGTCCCGTGCAGGGAGGGCCATGTGAGAGGTGCCTCAGTTCCAGGAGCAGATGTGGGCTCTGCCTCTTTTGTGCTGCAAGGCCAAGGCAAAGCGAGGGCTGGGCTGCAGCTGCTGCTGCTGCTGTGTGAGCCGTGCCCTGCGTGTGGGCGCTCCCAGAGCCCTATTTGGGGATGGGCTGGAGCTGCAGCTTTCTGTCCTTTTGTTTGACAGATTCAATCTTTGGATGAGGAATCCTGTTTCTCTAACTCTTGCCAGACTTGCCTGAAGTGTTGCAAAGACCTTTTAGCAGTAATTATACATGTTGGCCAAAGAATGCCTCTCTTTCTATTGGTGTGCTGACCCCACTGGCTGCAGTACATTCATGATTGAGAAAGGGCAGGCTCAAGGGGGGGAGTGGGATTTTTTGGATTTACTGATATTTTATTCTCAAGTGGAATTTCTTTTGTCTTCTGTAAACTCACACACAGCAGTTTTCAAAAGCATTTTATTAAAAGAAAACATTGCAGGCTCAGAACCATCTTTAGAATCTTTACGATTCTGACAGATGAGCTATTGCAGAAGAGATGGGTTAGGTTGGTTTTTTTTTACCCTCCAAATTTACAGATTTTTGGCACTGGAAGATGTGATCCTGGAAATATCCTAGGTGCCAAAATATTTTTCTGGGTCATACATCTAGGGCGGTAGCAGAGAGCTCCAAAAAGCCCCACCTGGTGATGGACTGTGTGAGCGGCTGGGTGGGGGTGGCGAGATTGCCAGGCAGAAATGAGATGTGTGCTTTTCATGTGGGTTTGCAGCAGAGGGCCCTGGCCAGTGCTGGGAGCGAGCTCTGCCCTTGCTGACAGCCATGTTGTCAACAAGGAGGGCCCCTGGCTTTCTGCTGGCTGATTTCTTGCAGCTCGTGGGATGAGCCAGGGTGAGAACATGAGGGCACATCCTCTCACTTGGTGTCTTGTGGTTTTCTGCATTTTGCACAACACTCAGTTTCATCTTGGCCACCCAAATCCTGAGTTTAAAATGCTTGTCATGTGAACTGTGTGGGCAGTGTTCCCCCCCTGTGTCCCACGTCCCCTGGGAGTGGAGAAGGAGAGTTCCTGTATCCCTGATACTATTCCAAGAAAGTAGTGAGTGATCTTTGGATTTCTTTCTTTCTGTTTTTCTTTCAAGGGGAATGTTAATGTTGCCCCTGAGTCTTCAGGAGAGGGGGATCTGAACAGGGCAGCAGCAGCAGCAGCAGCTTCATGTGGCACCGAGAGCTGTGGGAACAGTTCCCCAGAGCGTGAGGAGCCTGGTAAGGAGAGAGCCCCCATTGGTTTAGAGAGGTGTGAGACAGCTGCTCTGAGCCTGCCTGTGGCAGGAAGGGAGATCAGAAGAGTTGAGATTTTGTCTGCAGACTTGGTGCTTCCTGGTGCCTTTAGTTCAGATCCTGCACTGACAAAACCCTCCGAGCCCTGCCCTCCATGCATCTCTAGAGGCTCTGACACTGAGTCCTGTGCTATGGCAAGAGAACAGGGAATAAAGTTGACCTTGTGGAGCTGTGTCACCAAGCCTGGTGTCTCAATTTTTCTGCTGATTTCCTTGCATAAGTTTTCTGCAGGGTTACAGGGAGGCCAGACTGAGTGACTGATGAAGGATTGGAGAGGAAAAAAGCAGAAAGTCATAGTAGAATTCCAAATCACTGAATGACCCCAGATTAGTGAGACCTAAGATCTGTCTGTCAGCACAGAGAAAGAACAAGGCTGGGCTTCTCTGAGGGAGCAGGGACAGTCTGTGTTTCAAGCTCTCATGGGTGCGAGCACTGAGACTTTATCAAGACACTTCAATGCTTTACACTGTTTTGAACATTTAGAAAGGTCCCTGTTCTCTAAAGAGCAGGCTTCAAATTCCAAGTGGGAATCTGCCTTTCAGACCATCTTGAACATTTCCTGACAGAAGGACAGTTGGTGCCCAAGGGAAATGTGCACGAGGGCCAAGAGTGACTCAGTGTTCCCTTTGCTTCCCAGATCCCATCTGATGGATCTCCCCAGGAGGGCTGCCCTGTGTGGCAGGAGGAGACAGAGGGAGGGCCTGTGACCATCAGGCAGGTGAAATCCCTCTGCTAATAGCCATATATTATAGATCTGTATAGTTGTACTTATCTATATGGTTGTATTTCTAGATTTATATAGGTGTATTTGTATGTCTATATTGTTATGTCTATCTATTTATACAGATGTGTTAATAGATCTGTATAGTTTAATTTATATATAGTTGTAGATGTATATAATTACATTTTTATATGTGAAGTTATAGATGTGCCTAGATGCGGTTATATACATGTGCAGTTACATTTACATATATATAGTTAAGTAATGGGCTATATATATAAATGTTATAGTTAAATAGGCATAGATGTATTTATATATAGGAGTTTAGTTTAGTATCAATCTTTACTAAAGATTGATATATGTATATATACAGGCCTTTTCTTTGCCTCTTTCCCTCCACGGATCCTTCTTAATCTCTTGTTTTTCCCCTGTGTCCTCTGTCCCCTGTTGCTGTGCTGGTCCGAGCTGGGGCCGGGCCGGGCGGAGCAGCAGTTCCAGCCCCGGGTGTCCCTGGAGCGGTGGCAGCTGCCGCTGGCCCCAGGCAGAGTCCCCTGAGGAGCTGCTGAGGGACGGTGAGACTGAGGGGCTGAGGGGCTGAGGGGGCGCTGGCACTGAAGGGACGGTGACCTTGAGGTGCTGCTGGGGCTGAGGGTGTGGGGCAGCTGAGGGCAATGGTGGCACTGAGGGGACAGGGAAGAGGCACAGGCTGAGGGGGCTGGTGGCTCTAAGGGGACGGGATGGGTGAGAAGGGACTGAGGGGGTGAGAGGACTGTGGGGTCTGAAGAAACTGAAGGGGACTCGGGGTTTGCCGAGAGCATGGCGGGGCTGAGGGGATGGAGGGGCCAGCAGGGAGCACAGAGGGGTCCGGGACTGCAGCTCTGCCAGGATTTGGAACCAATTCCTGAGCCTCTGATTTTGCCTCAGCTGCACTGAAGACCCTGAAGACAGCAGGAGGACAGACCTGCCAGGAGGACAGGAGCCGGCAGGGAGAAGCTGAAGGCTGCGAGCAGGAGCAGGAGCAGGAGCTGCTGCTGGCACAGAGGCTGGTGAGGCCCCAGGGCCGGTGGGGCAGGGTGGGGTGAGGGTGCCGTGGGCTGTGGCCGTGGGCAGTGCCCGGCACAGGGGCAGGAGCGGCCCTGCCCGTGCTGGGGCTGCTCGGCGCAGCTGCCCCGGCCGGCACAGGGGCTGTCCTGGGGCAAGGCAGCTGTGCCGGCAGGGCCCGGGAGCTGTGCCGGCTGTGCCGGGGCTGCGGGACAGTCCCGCCGCGCTGCGCTCGCCACACCCTGGCCCCTCGGCCTGCTGCTGCTTTCCAGCAATCCTGGAGGGGCTCTGAGATTTTCTCTTCCCTGATGGAAGTGCAGGTGCTGCCAAGGGAAAGGCCCTGCTCCTGACTCAGTGTTCCCTTTGCTACCCAGATGTCCCATCTGCTGTCTCTGTCCAGGAGAGCTGCTCTGCACAGGACCAAGAGCCAGAGGGAGAGGCTTGAAGATGGTGCTGTTGGATTTAGAGTTTCTGCTTAGAGTTCTCTTTAAAGATTTATGAACTTGCACATAGAAAGGGATAATTAGATGGATATTTACATGTATATGTTGCTATTTGCATAGGACTATTTCCATATGTCTTTTTTTTTATGGATGTGCTATGTATATATTTGTATGTGTGTAATTATATATATTTATATGTGTGTAATTACATGTATGTGTATATATGTATCTAAGTAACATGTATGTTGTTATATCTGACTTTAGTGCTGTTTTCTGGGTTTTCATTTGTGTAGGTATGTTTTTGTACTGATGCAGTTATAGGTATATCACTGTTTTAAATGGGTGTATTGGTATTTCTATAGGTATATGTATTCTATTTTTATATTTTTATATGTGTATGGATCTAGGTCTATGTTAACTTCATTTACATATGTATGGAGATGTATAGCTGTGTATTTGTATTGATGCAGTTTCATGAATATTTGGATTTGTACTGTGATATTTGTATATTGATAGGTTTGGTTTATATATCTACTTACATATAGTATGTAATATGTAATGTTTAATCTATATTTACACCTATAGATTGTTACAGTTGTATATGTATTTATTTATATGTAAATACATACACATTTAATTCTATTTAAACATGTATGAAGTAGTGTAATTGTATAACAGTTGGGTTCTTAGTGTAGGGCTATTTGGAGAGGGAATGCATATTTTTGTGTTTTTATATGGGCTGTACGCCTTTATGTAATAAATTAAGTTGTTAAATACCTAATTGATCTTTGTGTAATAGTGAGTTGTTGTAGAGCTTGGCAATAAATTAAGTTTTTGTTAAATGAAGTTGATATTTGTATATTTTTGCATAGCATTGTAGTACTCATGTAATAAATTCCTTTTTTATCCGTAACTGAGATTTGTATAGTTCTGTATTGTCAGCACGGGTGCAGCAATTGGTAGTAAATGACATTTTTCAATTGAAATGGATTCTCGTGCATTTGTCCACCAGCAGTGGGGCTGTAGCAATCTGCAAGAAATGACACTTGCCAGCTGAGCTGGGTGTTGAGTGCTTTGTGCTCTCCAAAGCAATGAGCAGGTGTAAAGGTGATGATGCTGGGGGATTTTGGCCATGGAAATCTCCAGCCATGCCCAGCCCATGCCCCACGTGCACTCAGGCTGGGCAAGGAAAGCGCAGATTTGGGATGGCAGCAGAGCCACACGTTCCCTGAGAACTGCCAGGCAAAGCCAGCTGAGAAAACTCCGGGACTCCAGTGAGCGTAGAACTCCTGCTCTGTGGATTTCTGATAATTCCATTGATGTTTGGTTCTTTATATACAAACATCCATATATACACATATATAGAAGTAGATGTGGGCAGTACTTGGTTACCTGGAACATGCTTGATTGTGGGAACTGAAATGGATATTTCTATCTGTATAGAGTCAGCAGAGCTGTGCCATTCTGTAGGCATCTTGGAACTGAAATTGGTCATATATAAGCAGGGCAATTGTAACAATCTGTGATCAATTTCTCTTTGAAACTGACATTGCCTTTGGGGCACTTCTCATTTCCATGATGAGTGACCACAACAATGTTTTTCCCTATTTCTTCACTGATCCTTAATCTTTGGTGAATGTGTGACAGGCTGTGGCAGCCAATTCCTCACAGGTCTGTCAATCTGTGGATAATAGAACCTGACTGAGGTTATTTGTCTGTGAGTTGTGGTCCATCTCTAGAACCCCCTCAGGCAGCACCCTGCCTGGGGAGGGGAGAGGAAAAAATGTAAGGGGATGATGACACTTTTTCTCTTTTCTCTGTGTTGTGGTTTTCTTAGACTATCTCTGCATTAAGTACCCTCTGTGTCTCAAAAGCTAGTGCTCAGCATTTTAAACCATGCATTCTCTCCTTTAGCAGGTTTATAGAACATTCATTCTTCTCTGTGAAGAAAGGGTAAACTTAAAAAAGGGTAGATGTATTATGACAGCATGGTTCCATAGAACATTATTTCAAATGATTTTCTAAAGTACCTATAGTATAAAGTCACCTTGCTAAAACAATTAAGAGTGAAAACTGCAGGGCTGGTTTAAAATTTAATCCAAATTGTCTTTCATTCTGTGCAAGATTTTCATTAAATCTGATTGATGTCCAGGAATGACAACCTAGATTTCTCTTTTGTTCTCTTTTTTGCTAGTAAACAAGGCATGTGTATAATTTGATTTTGATTTTAATGTCAGTAATCCACTGGACTCATTGATACCATGGAACTTCTTTATCATTTACAACGCCCCATGGTTCTCAGGAATAGAAAGGTTAAAGGAAGTGAGTAAATCTTTTAAAGCAATGACCTGATAGCTAGTTTACATCACTTTGTAAACCCTTGGTTAAATACACTGTTATCTAAAAACAATGTATATATCTATAGGTATGAAGTATCAGCTGAATAAATGGTCTTAAACAAGTTTTCGTCTACATTTTTGCTAGCCTCATCTTTTGTTCTTTCTTACTCAAATCAGAATATAAAAATAGTACTGTTCTTTCAAAAATCAATTGGTTAAAAAATTTGCAAGTTTGATGAAGTTTGGTTTAGGAGCACACAAACAATAATTTTAATTGTTGTTGAAGAAAAGATTGACGTGTCATCGGTGGTAAGCAATAGACATTATTAACAGAAGGGTTGCAAAAAGTATCTTTGGGATATTGTATAGCAGTTAATGTGAAGATCTCATAAATGGTGGAGATAAAAGACCCTGATCCTGAAGATTAAAAAATCATTTGATAACAAGAAAAAGACTTTATCTAGCTCATCTTTGTTATACTTTAAATGTGTTTTATATGGATTAGATATAGCAATTGAAATCTCATCACTTCTTTTATGTTGCTGAATAATTAATTCTGATCATTTTAGTTTCAGCCACAGATTTAAAAGATAAACACATTGCTACAGCTTGCAGTATTGAACCAGTAGCACTTGATTTGTCACTGGAGTATCAGAAAGTGTGGTGAATGACAAATTGCCATCGTAAGGTATTCCCAGGAGTATTGAACATTGCAAGTAAACATGGGTGTGCTGGATTCACGTGCTCGGGGGGAAGGGTGAGAGACCAAATGAGAGACCTGATTTGGTGATGGACAGCTCAGGAAACCAATGAAAAGTTATTTTGCTTTCACAAATCACAGTGGATCAAGTTCTGGGGGGCCTTTTGGGCTTCTGGCCTCCAGAGCAGAGGGGGTCCCCAGCCCAGGCCCCGGCCTGGCACCAGTTCTGCAGAGAGCCTTAGACCAGCCCTTAGCCCAGCCCTTAGTCCAGCATTTAGTCCAGCCCTTAGCCCAGCCCTTAGCCCAGCCCTTAGCCCAGCCCTTAGCCCAGCCCTTAGCCCAGCCCTTAGTCCAGCCCTTAGCCCAGCCCTTAGCCCAGCCCTTAGCCCAGCCCTTAGTCCAGCCCTTAGTCCAGCCCTTAGCCCAGCCCTTAGCCCAGCCCATAGTCCAGCCCTTAGTCCAGCCCTTAGTCCAGCCCATAGCCCAGCCCGTAGTCCAGCCCTTAGTCCAGCCCTCAGCCCAGCCCTTAGCCCAGCCCTTAGTCCAGCCAGGGCTTGGCTCGGCAGGGCCACATGGCCCGGGCCGCATGCTTTCCTCTTAATGATCTGGATACAATTTTACCTTCTTAATGCCTGGATAAGATTCTCTATCTCCTGAACCCCTTAATGAGAAGGAATAAAGCATGGAGTCCACAGAAGTTGGCGGAATGAAGATAAAGTTCCTGATGGGAAGAGATTGAAAAGATGCAACTGATAAGTAGCTGAAAACCATTTTTTGTGGGGCTGTGAGGTGATTGTGACTTCACTAAAGTTCCTTTAAACTGTGAAATATACTTGGGGAGGATGGGTGCTAGAGTTAAAGAATTTCCTTGTCTCGGGAAATGGAGCTCTCTGTTTTGGGACAGGAATATGAACAGAGACATTTGATAGAGAAGGAGATGAAGAGGATTTTGTTTTTTCAGCAGCCTGCCTTTAAAAGTAGTACCCCATGTATTCATCGTAACCCATAACATGGCTCTGGAAGGACTGTGGCAATGGGAGGAAAATTCCCGTTCGTGATTCTGTACATAAACCCCTGGCAGGCACTATCTACCTTTAAAAATGCTATCAAACACTCTTAGGCAGCTACATAAAGTTTCTCTGGTAGGAATGCATGTTCTTTGCATTCCTTATTTCCCCAGGTAAAATGAGGTGTATTAGAGTTAGATAGCTAATAATTTAGGGCTGTAATTTAGTGTCCCATGTACCTGTGCCTCCAGGGGAGCTGGGTGTCCAAACTGCCTGTAGGGCTGCTGGAGAATCTCATCCTTGGTTCAAGTGCCTTAAAGTGGGCATCTTGATCCGTGTAATCTGTCCTGTGGGATCTGTTGTGCCTCATTTGCTGCTCCAGAAGGAAATGGGTCTCCCATACACACCTGCACCCCTCCAGACATGGGCTGCAGGGCAGGTGTCTTGGGTACAGGAGATGAGCTGTTGAGCTTGAAGATACTCTCATCTTGTTAACATTTATATATATATAAAATATATATATTTATGTATATATAAATAAATAAATAAATAAATGCACTGAGGCATGAGGGGCTGCAGGAGATGTTGGGAGCTGCAGAGGTGCTCAGCTGGCACTTCTGCTGTTATCTCCAAAGATAAATCCAAGAAACTTTGTTGAGGTCTCCATTGGTGGGAATGCAAGTTCATGAAGAGCACTGACTTTGGGAGTCTGACTTTTGAAACAAATTAATGCCTTTGCTGAATCTCTGTGATATTTGGCATGTATGATTGATGATAGTGAAACTCACATTAGAAGAGGTTCGCATATGTATGTGATGTAGCAACAAAATACCACAAAAAAAACCCCACAAATGCACGTTCTGACTTCTTACTGTGAGCTGTCAACACTTTTGTCCCTACTCATATGACTGCCAGAAGAATAGAAAATTGCTTTCCTCAAAGCAAATCCAATGTTAAGAGTGTGAAATACCAAACTAAGACTCATAGAGAACAGAGGAATGGGTGTGATTTATAAGCATGTGTCTCATATTTATTGGAGGAAACAGAGACTGAATATGAAGGCTATGCTGATCAGTTTAATGTTTTCTCTTGGATCTTTTCCCAAAGCATGCAGTTTCCAAGCCACTGCAGTCAGCAAGAATCTTTCTACTGACCTGAACAAATTTTTTAATACAAGGCACTTATGCCTGGATATTTATTAAAGATGTGATAGCCAGTTGTAATGGTTTTCAAATCAAAACCAGTGAGAGACTCCAAGTACCAAATACAATTTAACAGGGAAAAACATAAATAAATTTAAAGAACAAATAAAAGACATGCAATTGTACATACAAAAGAAAAAGCACAGAGTCAGAATACAACCTGACACCGTGCTGACACATAACCCATAACATTCCACCCCTTATCCCATATCGTGATCATTGACACACGATTGGGATACACACTCACTGAGCACAATATGAAAGCTTCCTCTGACTTGCTCAAACCTTCAACACTTACACATTTCCTCCTTCTCACTTGCTCAGGCCTTTGTCACTTATACATTTCCTTCTATTCATAAAATCTAGCATACAATGGTGGTGACACTCAACAATAATATTTGTGTATAATTTATCCTATAATCAGATCTCCCTGAGGTACACAGCGGGTTGTTCCATCCTTCTGCATTATCCACCAAGTACATCCCGGTCCTTGAGCAAAGGCAATCCCACAAATGGGTTTGCCTGTACTCGAGGCAGGATGAATCCATACTGTCTTTCCTAGCAACCCTCTGACATGGGCCACTGGGACTTTGTCTCCATCTATTACATTAAGGCCTTCAGACTGGGCGGGACCTGCTCGGTTGGTGGAACCTCGAGTGTTGACTAACCAAGTGGCTTTTGCCAGGTGCTGCTCCCAGGTTTTGAGAGATCCCCCACCCAATGCCTTTAAGGTGGTCTTCAACAATCCATTGTACCTCTCCACTTTACCTGCAGCTGGTGCATGGTAAGGGATATGGTACACCCACTCAATACCATGTTCCTTAGCCCAGGTGTTAACGAGGTTATTCTTCAAATGAGTCCCATTGTCTGACTCAATTCTCTCAGGGGTACCATGCCTCCAAAGGACCTGCTTTTCCAGGCCCAGGATAGTGTTGCAAGCAGTAGCATGGGACACAGGGTAGGTCTCCAACCATCCGGTGGTGGCTTCCACCATGGTCAGCACATAACGTTTTCCCTGGCGGGTCTGAGGCAGTGTGATGTAATCAATCTGCCAGGCCTCCCCATACTTGTATTTGGACCACCGTCCACCATACCAGAGGGGTTTTACCCGCTTGGCCTGCTTGATGGCAGTGCAAGTGTCACAGTCATGGATAACTTGAGTAATGCTGTCCATGGTAAGATCCACCCCTCAGTCTCGTGCCCACTTATAGGTGGCATCCCTACCCTGATGGCCTGAGGCATCATGGGCCCATCGAGCCAGGAACAACTCTCCCTTATGTTCCCAATCCAAATCTATTTCCAACCCCCCTATCTTAGCAGCCTGATCTACTTGCTGGTTGTTTCGCTGTTCTTCATTAGCTCTGCTTCTGGGGACATGGGCATCTACATGGTGAACCTTAACAAGTAGTTTTTCTACCTGAGTGGCAATGTCTTTCCACTCGTCAGCAGCCCAAATTGGTCTTCCTCTACGCTGCCAGTTCACCTCTTTCCATTTCTTCAGCCACCTCCACAGAGCATTGGCTACCATCCAGGAATCAGTATACAAATAGAGCTTTGGCCACCTTTCTCTTTCGGCAATATTTAAGGCCAGTTGGACAGCTTTAAGTTCAGCAAATTGACTAGATCTTCCTTCTCCTTCAGTAGCCTCTGCAACCCGTCGTGTAGGGCTCCATACAGCTGCTTTCCATCTCCGATTTGTCCCTACGACACGACAGGAGCCATCAGTGAATAAAGCATAGCATGCTTCCTCTGCTGGCAACTGGTTATATGGTGGAGCTTCTTCAGCCCGTGTCACTGGTTCTTGTTCCTCATCTGCGACACCAAAACTTTCACCTTCTGGCCAGCATGTAATTATTTCCAAAATCCCAGGGCAATTTAGTTTTCCAATCTGGGCACGCTGAGTGATAAGGGCAATCCACTTACTCCACGTGGCATTGGTGGCATGGTGGGTGGAGGGAACCTTTCCGCTGAACATCCACCCCAGCACTGGCAGTCAGGGTGCCAGGAGAAGCTGTGCTTCCGTACCAATCACTTCTGAAGCAGCTTGGACTCCCTCATAGGCAGCCAGGATTTCCTTCTCTGTGGGAGTGCAATTACCTTCGGACCCTCTGTAGCTTCTGCTCCAAAATCCCAGAGGTCGGCCTCGGGTCTAGTCCGGCACCTTCTGTCACAGGCTCCAAGACAAACCATGGCTCCCAGCTGCTGAGTAAAGTACGTTCTTCACATCTGGTCCCCTCCTGACTGGGCCAAGGGCTACTGCATGGGCAATCTCCTGTTTAATCTGAGCAAAGGCTTGCTGCTGTTCAGGGCCCCAGTGGAAATCGTTTTTCTTGCGTGTAATAAGGTAAAGAGGGCTCACAATCTGGCTGTACTCAGGAATGTGCATTCTCCAAAAATCGCTGGCACCTAGAAAAGCTTGTGTCTCCTTCTTGTTAGTAGGTGGGGACATAGCTGTAATCTTGTTAATAACATCATTAGGAATCTGACGCCGTCCATCTTGCCACTTCACTCCCAGGAACTGAATCTCCCGAGCAGGTCCTTTAACTTTACTCTTTTTGATGGCGAAGCCGGCTTCCAAGAGAATTTTGATATATTTTTTGTCCTTTCTCAAACACTTCCGCTGCTGTGTTTCCCCATACGATGATATCATCAATATATTGTAGATGTTCCGGAGCTTCACCCTTTTCCAGTGCAGTCTGGATCAGTCCATGACAGATGGTAGGACTGTGCTTCCACCCCTGGTGCAGTCGGTTCCAGGTGTACTGCACACCCCTCCAGGTAAAAGCAAACTGAGGCCTGCATTCTGCTGCCAAAGGAATGGAGAAAAATGCATTTGCAATGTCAATGGTGGCATACCACCTTGCTGCCTTGGACTCCAGCTCGTACTGGAGTTCCAGCATGTCTGGCACGGCAGCACTCAGCGGTGGAGTCACTTCATTCAATGCCTGATAGTCCACAGTCAGTCTCCATTCCCCATCAGATTTACGCACAGGCCAAATGGGGCTGTGAAAGGGTGAGTGGGTTTTACTGACCACCCCTTGGCTCTCCAGCTCTCGGATCATCTTATGAATAGGAATCACAGCATCTCGCGTTGTTCTGTACTGCCGGCGGTGTACTGTTGAAGTGGCAATTGGTACTCGTTGTTCTTCTCCCTGCAGAAGTCCTACTGTAATTGGATTCTCAGATAGTCCAGGCAAGGTGTTCAATTGCCGGATGCGTTCTGCCATCACAGTTGCAATTCCAAATGCCCATCTTAGTCCCTTTGGGTCCTTAAAATATCCACTCCGTAGGTAATCTATGCCCAAAATACATGGGGCCTCTGAACCAGTCACAATAAGATGTTTCTTCTAATCCTTTCCAGTTAAACTTACTTCCGCTTCCACCAGGGGGAAGTCCTGCGATCCACCTGTCACACCAGCAATTGAAACAGATTCTGCTCCCATGTGTCTTGATGGAAGTATCGTACACTGTGCACCTGTGTCCACTAAAGCTTTATATTTCCGTGGTTTCGAAGTGCCAGGCCGTCGAATCCACACAGTCTAAAAAACACGATTTTCCCTCGCCTCACCCTGGCTAGAGGCAGAGCCCCTCTAAGCCTGTTTCTCCTTCTTTTCTGGGGCATACATCTTAGAAGTTCCCTCAAGAGGATCAGACATATCATTATCAGTATCACGTTCAGCACTTTGGCTGCGAGAGACAGGAGCAGCTTTCCTTCTGGTGGAACTTCCTCTTTCAATCTTTCCTTCCTTCAAATCCCGCACTCGTTTTGCCAGAGCAGCCGTAGGCTTCCCATCCCATCTTCTCATGTTCTCTCCAGAATCTCGCAAGAAAAACCACAATTCAGCTCGGGGAGTGTACCTCCTCTCCCAACTGGGGGAACGTCTGCGTTGGGTACCAGGGTTTCTAATCTGTACAGCTGAAATTTGGAGGAGGTCCTCCTTAATCTCCTCCCTGAGTTTCCGATGATTTTTCTCTATTTTATCTTCTAAGTCTCGCAAGCGTGTTTCCACAGCTGCAATTCTAGCATGAGTCGGGCCATGTACTCCATCCGCATATGCACGAAGCTTCTTTGCCATATCGAGTACTGTCTCATACACCTCATCTCTCTTCATTATCGCTAGGGCAGACGCATATTCAGGTGGCCCAAGCCGCACAAGTTTTCTCCACATCACCGGTGTGCATGGTACCAGGTCTGGATTTCTAGTTGTTACATCATCCGAAAAAATAATTTCTGCTACTGCCATTTCCCTGAGGCGTTGGACCCCCTGCTCTATGGTTTTCCATCGGGTCTGCTGCACATATAGGTCATCTGCACACAGATATCTTTGTGCCACGCTATCCAGGACCCGTGCCCAGAGGCTTTGAGGGTTAGCTCCCCTCATCACACCTTGGTCGATAACAGGATCATGAGACAGAGACCCCAAATGTCTCGCCTCAGAGCCATCCAAAACTGTGGCCTCACCTGCTGCATCCCAGAGACGAACCAGCCAGCTGATAATAGATTCATCAGGTCTCCGGGTGTAATCATTTCTTAAACCACGAAGATCCTTTAGGGAAAGGGATTCATTATTAGTCTCTGCTCTTCCATTAGTTGTTTTAACTCCTGATTTTACATCAGGAGGTGTTGAGGGTCCCTCTCCAGCATCATCATCATCATCATCTTCCACTAGCCTATCAGTCTTCTTGGTGCATTTCCCACTTCTCGTACTAGTAGCCACAGCCATTGGTTGGGGCTTGTTCTCCAGTTTAGTTGCTGGGTTTTGGCCTAGGGGGTTGGCTGCAACTTGAGTCACTGGGATAGGGGATAATTTATCTCCCTGTTCCCTCTCCTCTGTCTCCTGCTCTATAGTGCCTAGCAGGGTACGATATGCATGTGCCAGGGCCCAGCTCACTGCAATAATCCTTTTCTCTTTAGAACCATCCTGACACTTCCCCTTTAAGTACCTTGCAACCTCAATCGGATTTTGAATCTGTTCTGATGGGAATTCCCAAATTATGGGGTCAGAAAACTCCTTTAAAATCTGGCCCATTTTCTCCCATTTGCCATTCCACTCAAGATTCCTCCTGCCCAGCTTGACTCCCAAATCAGGAGTCCTCCCAGCCCCTTTAGAAATCTCGGCCTTAATTTTGTATAAACTGCAAATGGTGCAACAGAGACTTAGCAAATTAACTGCCAAAAAGATAATGTCCTTAATATTCAGGGAGATCTGAATATTTTCTAATACAGATGTAACTAATTCAGAGGAGAGGAAAGGAAATAAAGGCAGAAAATCCTCTTTTCCTGCTTCTCCTCTAAGAAATAACACAAGCCATGATTTATATATTCCTGAAGCCGATTCTAACATTCTTATAAATCTCCTATATGCCATTATCACCAAGCCTAGCCCGATGAGTATTTTGGTTAATACCCCTTTAATACAAAAACTTCGTATTAAAGACAGCACCGGAGCTATCTCTGGATAAGTAAACAAGCCCAACGACCACAACGGTATTAACACTTCAAAGAAACTTAATAACCACCCATACAGGCAGGCTCCCACAACAAAAGACATTCTGGATTCAATAGACATACCAATACCAACAGTTGAAAACAAAATATTATTGGAATAAAGTTTTTTCCACTTTTCTGGTTTCCCCATACGGGCCACCAAAATAATTTGTCCAAGTTTGGGACAAATTTTAGGGAAAAAGACCTCCAAAGGGCCCCCTCCCCCCCTTACAATTTCTTCCTTCACCAAGCTCGGAAAGAATTTTCTTCAGGGGAAAGTGGAAAAAACTTTTTATTAACAAAATACAAAAGAAACACTTCCCAGCACAGACCCAGATTGAGATGAACTCGGCAGATCTTCGCCGGGAAGAGCAGCAGAGCTTCTTTGGCAGACTTCCAGAGGTGGTCTCCGAAGTTCAGATCCATTTCCTCTGGAGCCGGTGCAAATCTTAGGGATGGGGGGGGGGGAAAGGGAGAGGGGCAGTTTAGGCAGCCGGGGGGGGGGGGGAAAGCAGCTGAGCAGCGGAGGGAAGGGGGGCAGGGGGGCAGCAGAAGCAGCGGCAAGCAGCAGCAGCGAAAAGCAGCAGCAAAAAGCCCCAAAAGCCGAAAAACACCCGGCTAGATAAAACAGCCCGGGGGAGGGGCCGGCAGCTCCATGGTGGGGGGTAGGGAGAGGAGCTAGTCAAAACATAACCCATAACAATTGAACAAAACAATTACCCTTGTCTTCACTTCCCTTTGGCAGGACATGCTCCCTGTCTCCTGCAAGCAGTTACTCTCCCAGGTATCTTTTTAGGTAAAAGGAAGAGAGAAAGGAAAGGCTGAATAGGGAATCCTCCTCAGAAGGGAGGAGGGTGAGCAGCTGTGGTCTGTCTGTCCATCTGTGAGCAGCTCTGTGGCTGTTCAGCTGCAGCCTGGGCAGGCAGAATTCCTGTATTAACAGAAGAAGAAATGCCATCAAGAAGTCACAACCAAATATTGCCTGTTCTTCACCCCAGTGCTGGGCTGGGCTGAGATGTGTTTGTGGTGAAAAACACTCTGAATTTCTTCTTTTCTGCATTTAAAACCGGAGCTGAATGTATTCTGTGTATTTTTGTTGGCAGATAGTAGTGATCATAAATTCCTTTTAATACAGTATTTCCACAGCAGCACAACCTTGAAGTGCAGCATACCTGGCTGGACTCTGTGGGATGCTTTGATTTCCCTTTGGCAGCTGCATTTTGTTCTGTCTGCCCCAATCAGCAGCAATTCCCCTTTCTCCATGTAGCCTCCAAATCCAGTCCTGGTGTGGAGTTTTGGTGCTGTCCTAGGACTGGGCTGGCAGGGAGGAAGGAATTGGGCTCAGGGTTTCACCTCCACCATGGATCAGAGCCAGCCTGGCAGCACAGGGACACCTATGGTGGCATTTCTGGGAGGGAAAAGCAGCACTTTAGGGATGCTGCAGGATGGGAGGGGGTCAGTGATGGAGTCCCCACTCCTCACTGTGTGGGATGGAGCTTTTTTCCCCTTCTCTCAGGGAACAGCATGTGCCTTCAGCTCCCAGTTGTTCCCAAAGCTCTGCAATAACATGACCTTTTGTTTGTAGGTCAGGCTGTTCCTGCAGGGTCACACGTGAGGCTGAACCTGCAGACAGGAGAGAGAGAAGCCAAGCTCCCAGACAGAGAAAATGGGCAAAGAGACTCGAGAGAAGAGAGAAGAAGGAGAAGGTACAGACACACAAGGCATTGGCTTGGGTGGGCTGTGGGATTCGTGCCTTTTATTAGAGGCCAGGTTCCCTGGTGCACTCAATTACTGCCTCTTCCTGAGACTTAATTGCTGGGTTAGGAGCTCAGCAGTGCTGAGAGCAGGCTCTGTCCTTTGTGATCCCTTTGGGATGGAGGTGGAAGTGCACTGAGTGCACATTCAGAGGCACCTTCATGGCTTCTCATGCCACGACACTGAAACTAAATTGGCAATGTGGCTCCTTTGAATGACATTTAGTCCTTTGAAATATCTGCAGCAACTGCTCTGAAACTTCTTTTTGAGCAGAGCCCTTGAGATCAGCTCTGAGGGGCTGAGGGCTGGCCTGAGCCAGGTACTGTGTCCCCACAGTCTCACCTGCACACCAGGCACTGCCAGAGCTTCTGGACATCACATCTTCCCTGAACCCACTTTTTAAAAATGTGCTGGTGCTGGCTTCCCCCTTGTAGCCCTCCCAACAATGACTGCTGTGGTTACTGTGGGGGAATTTCCTGTGGTTTGTGGGATTTGCCACTGCCACCTGTAATGGGGCGTGGGCGCATTTGTGGGCTGCAGGAATGTGGGCAGGGTGAGGATCCCGGGCACAGGGATCCTGCACAAAGCAGGAGGGGAGCAAAGCCCAGAGCCTTTGGAGGCTCCAAGCCTTAAACATCAACCCCTGCAGCACCCCAGGCCACACAGTTCCCAAGGGTGTCAAGGCCTTCAGAGAATGGAGGTGGATTTTGCATCCCTGTGCCTGATGCTGGCTCTTGCCCAGGAGTCCCTGTAGCAGCAGGAGGGGGAGCAGAAGGTTTCCTTTGCTTGGGTGGCATTGCTGCAGGGGCTGCTACTGCTGCTGTCAGACCCCTCCCTGCTGGTGAAAGCTTTGCTCTTGGGGATACCAGCCCAGGAACACAAATGCAGGGAAGTGGAACCCCCCCTGCAGAGGGACCCTCAGCCCCAGGAACCCAGTGCAAGTGGAAACCACAAATGTGAAAACACTGCCTGTGCCCAAAGGAATTGCAAAGAGAAGTGGGGATTTAAAAAGAAGTAGTATTTATTTAATAAAGATCAAAAAAACATTTTCAGAACATGTTTATTTAGAATAATCCTTATAATGAAACAATCTATAGAACGTATTTACATGGAAGTCTATTCACTTACAATCTTCAGAGTGTTTACAGTAACAATCCTTGGAGCCTATGCACAAACATTCTTCGAAATCTATACCATTAAAATCTTCAGAGCCTATACTATAACAATCTTGCAACTACAACAATCTTCATAGCCTATACTGTAAAAATCTTCAGAGCCTATACTACAATAATCTTTGCAGTTTATGTAAAAGCAATCTTCAAAATCTATACTATAGCAGTCTTCAAAGTCTATGCTATAATAATCTTCAGAGCCTATGCAAAAACAATCTTCGTAGTCTATAGTATAAAGTCTTCAGAGCCTATGCAAGAACAATCTTCAGAGCCTATGCAAGAACAATCTTCAAAGTCTACGCAGTAAAAATCTTCGAAGCCGATACAAAAGCTGTCTTCCAAACGTACATACAAAACAACCTCTAACATGTAGAACATATTTACAGAGGGGTCATATCTGTGCCCATAGTTCCTGACAGCCCCGGAAGAAAGAAAGCAGCAGAGCCTTGTCCCTGAGCAGGGCCACCCAGCCCCGGCCTGGGCACTGCCTGTGGGCAGGGCATGGGAGCATCTGCTGGTCAAGCTCCTGGGGCTCTGTCCTCATCCCAGGATCATGGGCTCTTCCTCATCCTTCTCGTCGACCTCCATGGCCTCAGTGTCATCCTTCTCATCGACCTCCATGGCCTCGGTGTCGTCTTTCTCATCGACTTCCATGGCCTCGGTGTCGTCCTTCTCGTCGACTTCCATGCTCTCATCAGCCTCCTCCACGTCCACCTCCATCATTTCTTCTCTGTCCTTCACCATCTCCAGCTCCACGTTCTGCCTGGTGTCTCTGGCAGCCTGCATGAGGCAGCACAACCTGACTGGGGTCCTGTCCCCCAGCATCCATGCCCACAGGGCTGCAGCCTGCCCGGGCAGTGGGGGTGTCCCCTCCCTGGGATGGCACTGTACCTCCACAGGAACAGCAGTGCTCATCCTGCTGGGGTTGGTGCTCCAATGCAGGCAGCAGGAAAAGTCCAGGCAGCAGGAAAAGTCCAGGCAGCAGGAGCAGCTCAGCACCGACGGAGAGAGCAAAGAGCGAGTGAGAACAGAGTGCTGGCAGCAGGTGAAGTGTCTGCTGTGCTGGTTACCAGCTCCTGGACCTTCCACCTGGAACCCTCTGCGAGCTGTGATGTCACAGAAGTTTCAGGGGCACTCCACACTGGGAGGTGGAACCATGGAATGATCAAACCCTTGAATGGTTTGTCTTGGAAGAGACCCTGAAGATCATCTGGTTCCAACCTGAGCAGCCTCCCACCACACCAGGCTGCTCCAGACCCTGTCCAACCTGGCCTTGGATGTCCTTGGGGATGGGGCACCCACAGCCTCTCCACACAGGTCCCTGTGTCAGGGACAGCCACCCTCACAGTAAAGAACTTCTTCCCATCATCAAATCTGTTCCAACTGTCTCTCAGTTTGATCCCATTCCCCCTTGTCCCATCACTACAGTTCCTGAGGAAGAGTCTCCCTCCCGCTTCCCTGCAGCCTCTTTACTTAGCGCAAAGTGAGGTTTCCACACAGGCTTCTCCTCTCCAGACTCAACAGCCCCAACTTTCTCAGCTTTACTCTTGGGGAGGTGCTCTAGTACCCTCAGCAGCTTTGTGGCTTCCTGTGGCAGCCAACACCTTCACTGTGACCACAGGGGGCATCAGCTCTGGGGGTGTCCAACACCCCATGGACAGCACTGGCCTTGGGAATTACCAAAGCCTGGGAGCTCTGTGCTTCCCAAAGTTGTGGAGGGAGGAGGAGATGAACAGGAGCAGTGCAGGGAGCCTAAACCACAGAGATGGGAGGCTGATGGTCCTGGGTGCTGTGCAGTGTTTGAGGAAGGTTTAACAATAGCCCTGGGATCTCTTCTGGGGCTGTGGGGGGGTTTTTGGTGAAGGAAGTCCAGAAGAACATTTCTCTTCATTGAGGTGTAGGAAATGATCTATGGCTGAGGTAGAGGTGGAATTTTCCTGGGATGGGAAAGGAAGGGGATGGTTCAGTTTCTGGAAAGAGCAGGCAGCAAACAGCTGCCAGAAGTTGGTGTTTCTGGGGGTTCTGGCGTGGCCACAGGGCTGGGGGTCCCTGTGCACAGAGGGGTCCCACTGGCCCAGCACTGGGCCCTGCTCATGTTCCTGGGCTGGTGTCCCCAAGAGCAAAGCTGTCACCAGCAGAGAGGGGGCTCTGACAGGAGTGGCCCTGCAGCAAAGCCACCAAAACCTGCTCAGGGCACAGAAATGTTCCTCAGCTTCTCAGTGCCTCAGCAGCTGCACTTCCTTTCTCTGCAAGTGATTATGGTTCAGATAAACATTCCTTATATATAGGTGTATATATATATATGTAGGTGCATATATAGGTTTATATATATATATGCATAAGTGTATATATATAGGTGTATGTATATATGTAGGGATAGATAGAAGGATAGATAGATAGATAGATAGATAGATAGATAGATAGATAGATAGATAGATAGATAGATAGATAGATAGATAGATAGATCAACATGAGTGTGTTCTGTAATTTCTGTGTAATTTCTGCATGGATTTACCCTTGCCCTGACTCTGTACAGTGCCCATAAGCTGAAATCTCCAGGCAGAAGCTTGCAAGCCATTAGCAATGATTTAATGACACATGGGTGCTCCCTATCCTTCCATTGCAACATGAAATTCCAAGGTATCAGTTAACCAGCTGTTTTTATTGTGGTAGGACTTGAGATTTTGGGTCAGCAGGCTGATTGCAGAGCCCCTGATTGCCAAGGTGAGGTGTCTGCAAACCCACACAGGACCCAGCACTCAGACCAATCTCTTCTTGGTGTTTTTTTTTCCATTCCTTTCCTCCTGCCCTTAGCCATTGCTAGAATGTCACAGTGAAAATAGAATAGAGGCAATTCACCCATAACATCTTCTGGTTTGTTTTGTTTCTTCTGCAAGACTGGGCAAGGTCGATGTCGATGCAAATTCATTCACATCCGAGGAGCTCAAAAAGGCCTTGGCTAAAATGAAGGCAAGTGAGAAGGCAGAAAGGAAGGTGAGTTTGCTGTTTCTAGAGCAATGCACAGTGTGATGTGCATTATAACCACACCCAGTTAGACACTCCAGAAATACAGTGGTTACAATAATGGGAAAAATCTTGTTTTTCTTTAGTTTAAATTTCTCTTGTTCAGTTTGCAAACTAATCTTGTGGTGAATATGGACCTAAAATACCTTTGCTAACTCGTTAGTGATATGGTTCCCTGGCTTTTCTGTATGAGTCTATGATTCTGTGAGTGATTTGGGTTGGAAAGGACCTTAAAGCTGATCCAGTTCCACCCCTGCTATGGGCAGGGACACCTTTCACCATGCCAGGGTGCTCCAAGCCCCATTCAAGCTGGTCTTGGACAGTTCCAGGGATCCAGGGGCAGCCACAGCTTCTCTAAACAACATCATTTACCTTTTTCACTGCTGTTCATTTCACGAAAATGTCTGCAAGCCTCAAAGGGGGTTGGATTGCAGCCAATGATTTTTACAAAGGGAGTTCATTCCCTTTCAGTGCCCTCCTTGCTTTCTGTTTCCAATCTTATGCCCTGGACAGCAAACCCAAATGGCTGTGGTGAAGCAGGGGCTGAAGTTTCCTTACACAAGCTCCAAGCTGTCAATTTAGTTACAGACAATCCCCAGCCCAAGTAAATAGGTAGAATGATGTGTGACTCATCAGGTGCATCACAGCCTCTTCCCCCTCAGCAGCATTTCCTTAACCCTCACTCCTCCTGCTGCCTTGGTGTTGGCTCACTCAAACGAAAACTGAAGGTTTTGGTGTCACAGAAAGGCTTTTTCTCCCCTTCTGTGGCAGCGGGGCAGGATTTCCTTTGCTTGGGAGAAAATTTCCATAGCAGCACTGCTGATTGATTGCAGGGCTGCTGGAAATGAGGATCATTGAAATGCAAAAATTAGTGATATTCTATTAGGTGAAAATAAGCCATATTTTAAACCTCCCTGTTAGAATAGCTTTTGTCCCATCAACTGGGCTAAAAGCAGCTACATCTAATGGACCTAAAGTATTGCATTTGCAGTCACTCCTGCAGAGAGCAAATCCATCCTTGAAGGCTGTGTCAGAGAAAATGGAGTTGCACTGAGCCCCTCTGTGCTCCGGCAGAGGCAGCTCGGGGTGGGGAGGGGTGGGTGTGGCACCTGTGCTAATTAATTAACATTCCACCGACACAGCTTTCACCTCCTTGCTCCCTGGCTTTCCCCTGCTGGCTCCAGCCCGGGGTTGCTGTTCCCTCATGGGGAGCAGGATGTGCAAACCCTCGAGCTGGGGCTCACTCTGCAGACAAGCACATCTTGGTATTTGTGACAAATCCCTTTCAAAAGGGGCTTTTTGCCTTCCTCCTCTCCTTGGGGCAGCCCATCTCCAGCCTGGCTTCTCTGTTGCTTCTGTCCCCTGCAGCAGCAGGCTCTGTCCCCAGTGCCACCAGCACTGATGTTCCTGCACCTCTGGGGCTCTCTGGGATGTCTCACAGATCCTTTCCTCCTCACCACATGTTTTGTGGCAGCTCTCTTGGTTCAGGGCAGCCCTTGGGGTGCTGTTACTGCGAGGGAGATGAGCTGTGTTCAGGACAGGCCCCATGGCACAGCACATCAGCTGCCCCCAGCTTATCACTGCTCCTCCTGCTTCCCTATCTGACAGTTCCTGTCCCCACAGCTCTCCCTGGGAGACAGAGCCATCCTGGAATGTGTTCAAAGCTTGGAATGGTGAAAGCATGTCTGTGTCCAACATCTGCTTGGAGTCACTGGGAACTTTGGTCTGGATAGGAGATCTGGAGCTCTCCATCCTCATGTCCAGCTCCAGAGAGGCTCAACTGTGAGATCAGGGAGGTGGCTCAGGTCTTTTTGCAGTCAGGTTTTGAGAATATCTACTTGTAGGCAAAGAGAGAAGAGCAGTGCTGCTGTCCCTGGGCTTGATGTTGAGCAGGAAGGAAATGGGATGTGAAAACGATGCACAAATAGTGTAGAGATTGCAAATTGCAAAGAGAAGTGGGGTTTTAAAAAGAAATAGTATTTATTTAATAAAGATTTCAGAACATGTTTATTTAGAAGAATCCTTATAATGAAACAATCTATAGAAGGTATTTACATGGAAGTCTATTCACTTGCAATCTTCAGAGTGTTTACAGTAACAATCTTTGGAACCTATGCCAAAGCAATCTTCGAAGTCTATACTATAACAATCTTCAGAGCCTGTACTATAACAATCTTCAGAGCCTATACTACAACAATCTTCAGAGCCTATACTATAATAATCTTTGCAGTTTATGCAAAAGCAATCTTCAGAGTCTATACTACAGCAGTCTTCAAAGTCTATGCTATAATAATCTTCAGAGCCTATGCACAAACAATCTTCATAGTCTATAGTATAAAGTCTTCAGAGCCTATGCAGTAACAATCTTCGTAGCCTATGCAATAACAATCTTCAAAGTCTACGCAGTAAAAATCTTCAAAGCCGATACAAAAGCTGTCTTCCAAACGTACATACAAAACAACCTCTAACATGTTTTCTACCATATTTACAGAGGGGTCATATCTGTGCCCATAGTTCCTGACAGCCCCGGAAGAAAGAAAGCAGCAGAGCCTTGTCCCTGAGCAGGGCCACCCAGCCCCGGCCTGGGCACTGCCTGTGGGCAGGGCATGGGAGCATCTGCTGGTCAAGCTCCTGGGGCTCTGTCCTCATCCCAGGATCATGGGCTCTTCCTCATCCTTCTCATCGACCTCCATGGCCTCGGTGTCGTCCTTCTCATCGACCTCCATGGCCTCGGTGTCGTCCTTCTCGTCGACTTCCATGCTCTCATCAGCCTCCTCCACGTCCACCTCCATCATTTCTTCTCTGTCCTTCACCATCTCCAGCTCCACGTTCTGCCTGGTGTCTCTGGCAGCCTGCATGAGGCAGCACAACCTGACTGGGGTCCTGTCCCCCAGCATCCATGCCCACAGGGCTGCAGCCTGCCCGGGCAGTGGGGGTGTCCCCTCCCTGGGATGGCACTGTACCTCCACAGGAACAGCAGTGCTCATCCTGCTGGGGTTGGTGCTCCAATGCAGGCAGCAGGAAAGTCCTGGCAGCAGGAAAAGTCCAGGCAGCAGGAGCAGCTCAGCACCGACGGAGAGAGCGAAAGAGTGAGTGAGAACAGAGTGCTGGCAGCAGGTGAAGTGTCTGCTGTGCTGGTTACCAGCTCCTGGACCTTCCACCTGGAACCCTCTGCGAGCTGTGATGTCACAGAAGTTTCAGGGGCACTCCACACTGGGAGGTGGAACCATGGAATGATCAAACCCTTGAATGGTTTGTCTTGGAAGAGACCCTGAAGATCATCTGGTTCCAACCTGAGCAGCCTCCCACCACACCAGGCTGCTCCAGACCCTGTCCAACCTGGCCTTGGATGTCCTTGGGGATGGGGCACCCACAGCCTCTCCACACAGGTCCCTGTGTCAGGGACAGCCACCCTCACAGTAAAGAACTTCTTCCCATCATCAAATCTGTTCCAACTGTCTCTCAGTTTGATCCCGTTCCCCCCTTGTCCCATCACTACAGTTCCTGAGGAAGAGTCTCCCTCCCGCTTCCCTGCAGCCTCTTTACTTAGCGCAAAGTGAGGTTTCCACACAGGCTTCTCCTCTTCAGCCCCAACAGCCCCAACTTTCTCAGCTTTACTCTTGGGGAGGTGCTCTAGTACCCTCAGCAGCTTTGTGGCTTCCTGTGGCAGCCAACACCTTCACTGTGACCACAGGGGGCATCAGCTCTGGGGGTGTCCAACACCCCATGGACAGCACTGGCCTTGGGAATTACCAAAGCCTGGGAGCTCTGTGCTTCCCAAAGTTGTGGAGGGAGGAGGAGGAGATGAACAGGAGCAGTGCAGGGAGCCTAAACCACAGAGATGGGAGGCTGATGGTCCTGGGTGCTGTGCAGTGTTTGAGGAAGGTTTAACAATAGCCCTGGGATCTCTTCTGGGGCTGTGGGGGTGTTTTTGGTGAAGGAAGTCCAGAAGAACATTTCTCTTCATTGAGGTGTAGGAAATGATCTATGGCTGAGGTAGAGGTGGAATTTTCCTGGGATGGGAAAGGAAGGGGATGGTTCAGTTTCTGGAAAGAGCAGGCAGCAAACAGCTGCCAGAACTTGGTGTTTCTGGGGGTTCTGGCATGGCCACAGGGCTGGGGGTCCCTGTGCACAGAGGGGTCCCACTGGCCCAGCACTGGGCCCTGCTCATGTTCCTGGGCTGGTGTCCCCAAGAGCAAAGCTGTCACCAGCAGAGAGGGGGCTCTGACAGGAGTGGCCCTGCAGCAAAGCCACCAAAACCTGCTCAGGGCACAGAAATGTTCCTCAGCTTCTCAGTGCCTCAGCAGCTGCACTTCCTTTCTCTGCAAGTGACTGTGGTTCAGATAAACATTCCTTATATTCCTTATATACCTTATATTCCTTATATTCCTTATACTCCTTATATTCCTTATACTCTTTATATTCCAACTCCAGAGAGGCTCAGCTGTGAGATCAGGGAGGTGGCTCAGGTCTTTTTGCAGTCAGGTTTTGAGAATATCTACTTGTAGGCAAAGAGAGAAGAGCAGTGCTGTTGTCCCTGGGCTTGATGTTGAGCAGGAAGGAAATGGGATGTGAAAACGATGCACAAATGGTGTAGAGATTGCAAATTGCAAAGAGAAGTGGGGTTTTAAAAAGAAATAGTATTTATTTAATAAAGACCATAAAAACATTTTCACAACATGTTTATTTAGAATAATCCTTATAATGAAACAATCTATAGAAGGTATTTACATGGATGTCTATTCCCTTCCAATCTTCAGAGTGTTTACAGTAACAATCTTTGGAGCCTATGCCAAAGCAATCTTCGAAGTCTATACTATAACAATCTTCAGAGCCTATACTATAATAATCTTCAGAGCCTATACTACAACAATCTTCATAGCCTATACTATAACAATCATTAGAGCCTATACTACAACAATCTTCATAGCCTATATTACAACAATCTTCAGACCCTATACTATAACAATCTTCAGAGCCTATACTAAAACAATCTTCAGAGCCTATACTACAACAATCTTCATAGCCTATACTATAACAATCTTCAGAGTCTATACTATTACAATCTTCAGAGCCTGTACTATAACAATCTTCAGAGCCTATACTATAACAATCTTCAGAGCCTATACTATGTAACACAGTTCTGGGCTGCAGCTTGTTGGCTGGGGATTTTGCTTATTTCTCTTCACAACAAATAAAGTGCTGGGACACATCGAGGTTTGGCAGTAAAAGAAGCATTGCACCCCCCGAGGATATGACCCTTGAATTTAGTTGGCCAATATCACTAGGAAACAAACTGACCATCCAAATTTTCCACCTTTGCTCTGCTTCATTGCTTCAGGGGTTTATTCCCTGCTTTCTTTATTGCAGAGACAGTGAAGCACAACATAAACAGGATTTGCCTCAAAATATTTCTGATCTTAGTGCCTCATGGCAATTCAAAATTTTCTTAATGGAAATAGCACGGAGCAGGTTTTTCTGAAATAATCTCCGACAGAGCGGTTAAAACTGATCATGCTTGATTTGGTAGAACTGAGCATGAGCCAAGGGACCAGTGGGTCTGATCCCTTTTCCTGCATCAGCAAAATTATTTCTTCAAGTCTCATCTCTCCTACCTCCTCAAAGAAGATTTTCACTCTTCATTCACTGCCCCCAGTATTTATCGGGCAAATATAATCAGTGTATCTCTAGGGTGGAAACTGGCCATTCAAAGGTTCTCCTTCATTGTGGCAGGGGTTTATTCCTGCTTTCTTTCCTGCAGACACACCCAAACCCAACACTGCAACACCAGCTCAAAACAATTCTCCTTCTGACTGTCCCTGAAAATTCAGAACAATACTCAGAGTGTTTCCCTGTTCCCAGGGACAGGCTCCAGGGCTGGGCTGTCACTTGCACAGAATGAGGAAGAGCTGCTGCACTTGCCAGTGGCTCAGGGGGCTCACGATCAGTGCTTTGAATGCAGCTTTTGTGCACACTCTGCCTCCCTGAGCCGAGCAGCATTCCTGGGCATGGACACCCCTGCTGCAGCCAACATCCTCCCAGCACAGCTGCAGGAATGAGATTGCAGCAAGCCCTGCCTGAAGGAGTCTCCAGTCTGCTGCAGCCCTGCACCTGCAGTGGAATCACCTTGTGCTGCCATGGGGGAGCAAAGGGGGTGAGGGGCTCTTTGCACATGAGGGTCTCCTCAATGTGCTGCTGCTGCTGCTCCTCCCTGGGCCTGATTCAGCAGCTGGTGCCTTCCCCTGCAGATGTATCAGGAGGCTGCCTGGAAAAATGACACTGCCAGTGCAAGTGACAGCCACCCATCCCTGCCGTGGCTCTGACCACAGGGCGTTCTTCCTACCAAGCTGCTTCAGGTCAGGTGATGTTAGACAACGTAAAAATACCTTCAAACAATGCATTTTCCTTATTCTGCCAAAATCATGGCCACACAGTCCACATGTTGGGGTCAGACTGCTGTCAGCAGAATGGGGGCAGCCCCAGCATCTGCTCTCCCCATGGCTGGATGGCCATGGCAGTGGAGGCGAGTCTCTCACCGTGCCCACTGCTGTGGCACCCAGTGCTCTGGAGTTGTTCCCACTGAACTCAGGGTGCTGCTACAGCAGCAACATCACTCCACACATTTGATAACAAAGACTTGGAATGGCATACAGGACTTGCCTGAAGAGCTACTAAAAAAAAAACGGGAGGGGGCAGGGGAGTTAGAAGAATTCACTCCTTCTAATACAAGCATACATGGATTTAAGCAGGGACATTGGGCTAATCATACTGGGGACTGGTTTGAAAGCCTTGTCTCTAGCTAGGTTTTTTCAAGAGAAAGGAGTAGATAATATTTAACAACACATCTGTGAGCAAGTCTGAGCCAGAAATCAAAGCACAAGACAAATACTCCCAAATTTGCTACCCATGGGGAAAGGAAGCAGAAAGGCAGATCAAACAAGTGCCATTGCAGCTAAATTTCCTGCATTTATCTCACGGTCCAAACTTTCTGCACAAAAGCACCTCAATTCAAATGCACAGCTGAAGATCAAGGAATGAAATTATTTTAAGAGCATTTAAAGCCTGGTTCCCTTTACTTTCAAGGAAAGGGAGATGCTAAATTCCTTAAAAACACAAATGCAGGTCTATTTAGGACTGCATCCTTGAAAACAAGGAATGGGGGTTTAGAGCTGCAGAACTGTTTCCATTGGAAAACCCTTTCAAGACCAGAGAATCTCTCTAATAACCTGAGGCCGTTAACACAGCCAAGGCCACCACTAAAGCATATCCCAAAACAGGATGCTCTTGGCCTTCTTGGCCACCTGAGCACTCGCTGGCTCATGTTCATCCACTGCCAAACAGCACCCCATGACCTTTTCAGCTGGGTGGCTTTCCAGCCACTCTGCCCCCAGCCTGGAGCCTCCCATGGCTGTTGTGGCCGAAGTGCAGCATGGGGCACTTCACCTTGTTGAACCTTGTGCAGGTGACCTCAGCCTGTTGCCCGACAGTGAAGAAGAGACACGAAACAACAGAGTTGTTCAGTGCGGTGCTTTATTGAGGGCCCTGGGGTCTGAGGACTAGCGTCCAAAGTCAGAGCCCGCAGTTCCCCTTTTTCGTCAGGTTTTTATATCCTTTTACAAAGTGCTCTAAGTACAGAAGTACACATTCTTCAAGACAATACAGCTACATAAATCTTGTAGATATTATTCCTAAAAGTCATAAATTCTACATGCTTGTCTACTCAAAACTGTAGGCTACCCCCCTTTAATCCCCCTTACTTGTCTTCCCACCACCAGAACCCTTTATCATTGATTATACATAACCTTTATCGTATATTATTTCATCGTGTTCTGCATGCTCTACTAGATCCTTTAATTATTAGTTTGTAGTTCTTAGTACATTCCCGGGCCTGTTTCCCAGGGCCTGCTTGTGAACTGCTGCTTTCTAAGCCTTAGCATAACTACTGCTATTGCTAAATCTACATTAGTTCTTTTTCTCGTTATTTCGGTATCAAGCCCATGGTCCAGCCTGTCCAGGTGTCTCTGCAGACACTTTCTACCCCCCAGCATATCAACAGCCCAGCCTGGGTGCCTCTGTTCCCAGGGAAACTCGCTGACCTGTTTGGCATGGACACTTTTGTGCAGAGCCCTGGCATTGGGAGTGCAGGTCTGGGCTCCTGGCCAGCTCAGGGGGCCTTGGCCCAGGAGTGTCACAATCTGCTCAACCCGAGCGGGAGTCGTGATGGTTCGTTCAACCCCAGGGTGCAAAAGACAAAAGCAAGAGACTGAGGTTTGTTTAGCAGAAAGCAGTAATGCAGTTTATTGTGTGCTAACAATCAAGTTTTGAGAGAGGGAGAGAGAGAGGGATGAAGTAAAATGGGGAGAGAGAGGGAGAAAGGATGGGATATAGCTACCAACAGACGGGACGCATCCTCGTGGCCTCCGATGAGACAAGATGAGACGAGACACATCTTCAATCCATTGGGGAGAAAGAGATCTCAAAGCCAGTTCGGGGAAAATCACTTTTTATAGTCTTTTTCTAAAGCGAGTGGCCTCTGGCCAAAAGGTGGGGAGATTTATGGACTATTGTGTGTGGAGATCGTAGCCCCATGATGCAGGGGGGACAGGGTGTAATAACCAGCACCCTGCAGCACCATGACAAGCACCAGGCACAGCTACAAACAGCCCTTGGCCCTCAAGCATCCACCTGGGCCAGGCTGGAGCTCCGGGTCAGGGCAAGTGGTGCAATCTCAGGGCCCAGTGTCTGATGATGGTTCTGAGACAGATCAGAGAAAACTTCAGACCGATTCTTACACGCCCACGTCCCCATCCATGTCCATGTCCCACCATGTCCCCCATATCCCCATCCATGTCCAATTCATGTCCTGCCATGTCCCCATCCATGTCCTGCCATGTCCCCATCCACGGCCATTTCCCCCATGTTGCCATTCATGTCCCCCATGTCACCACCCATGTCCCCCATGTTCCCATCCATGTCCATCCATGTCCCCATCCATGTCTCTCATGTCCCTATCCATGGCCATGTCCCCCATGTCCCCATGTCCTACTATGTCCCCATCCATGTCCCCATCCATGTCTCCCGTGTCCCCATCTATGTTCATCCATGTCCCCATCCATGTCCCCCATGTCCACATCCATGTACTGCCATGTCCCCACTCATGTCCCTCATGTCCCCATCCATGTTCCCTCATGTCCCCATCCATGCCCATCCATGTCCTGCCATGTCCCCACCCATGTCCAACCATATCCACAAGCATGCCATGTCCCCATCCATGTGCCATCCATGTCCCCATCCATTTCCCTATGTCCCCCAGGTCCCCATCCATGTCCCTATGTCCCCCATGTCTCCATCTATGTCCCCCATGTCCCCACCCATGTCCCCACCATTGTCACTGTCCCCCCACACGTCCCGATCCATGCCTTAGTTCAACATCTTTATTTTTACCACACTTTCAGAACTTTCAAAGTTTTTTAAACAGATACCTTGACATTTCAGGATCAGAACAAAAGGATTTATATGTCCTAGCAGGCAGAGCATCCATGTGAAGAACCTTTTGTGAAGGGATTTCCACCCAGTGTCTCCAGAATCATGGGGTTTTTATCTAATCCTTCCCCATTCAGTCGTGGAAGAGGCCCATGGGCCATAGGCAATTAAAATGGAGAATTTAGGCTGGAGAAGATCTCCAAAGTTATTCAGCGTTGTTTGATGCCATGACAAGATGCAAAAAGTGAGATTTTTCTCAGGTCAGAAGACGACAAATGTGCACTCCACAATGGATTTCTGATGTTGGTCTGTGGATGTGTCCGAGTGCCCAAGAGGAGCCAGGAGGATGTGGAACCACAGCCAGATCTTCCCAACACGGATCAGAGGCAACAGAGTGTCCATCCAGACCAGTGTCCATTTAGGATCCATGGCTTGGTGTCCATCCAGACCAGTGTCCAGTTGGGATCCATGGTCTGGTGTCCATCCAGATCAGTGTCCAGCTGGGATCCATTCCCAACAGGGCTCAGCGGGGCTGTGCCCACCAGGGGTCACTGATGATGGGGCCAGACTCGGGGGAGCTGCGGCCTGAGTGGTCGGGATGAAGAAGGGACTGGTTCCAAAAACACTCCTCCTCTTCCTGCTGCTCCTCTTGTGTTCCTCCTCTTCCTCCTGCTGCTTCTCTTGCTTCTCTTCCCTCTGCTGCACCCCTCCCAGCCCGGCCGGGCAGGTGCCAACACCCAGAGGCAGCCGTGCCCTGCCGTGGGGGATGCTAGAGGGGGTGAAGGCCACGCGACGCTGGGAGTGATACTGGGAGCACTGGGAATGACAGCGAGAGCAGCGGCAGCGATGCTGAGAGCCCTGGGAAGGACCTGGGACCACTTTCCCTGACAGTGCCGCTCTTACTGGGAGCACTGGGATGGAACTGGGAGCAAAGAGCGCCCAGAGGCGGCTGCAGCCGGCGGTAGCTGAGACCAGAGTTGTGGGCGTGGCCAGAGGGCGTGGTTATGCAAATCCAGGAGCAATCGCGTGCTGGGATTGGTGGGCGGGAGCAGCGTGGGGTTTTTGTGGTCACATGAGAGCCGTGAGGGGCAACGGAGCGATGGCGATGGCGTCCGGTGAGAGGGGAAAGGGAATAGGAATGGGGACAGGGACTGGAAATGGGACTGGGGATGGAAATATGGGAACAGGAGAGGGAATGTGGAAGCAGCAAACGGAGAGCAAATCTGGGATGGGGATCAGTGTTCAGCAGTGCTGCAGTGAAGCCCATCGGGGCTGGGAGCTCTGCAGCTGGGCCTGCCCTGGGCTGCTGCGGCCCAGGGCCCAAAGGCTGGAGCTGCAGCCTTGCTCCTGGGGCAGAACAGGAGCCTGGGGCAGGCCCATGGCCCCTGCACGGCCCCAGCAGGAGGGAGGGCTCTGAGCCCAGGGCTGCTGGCAGGATGGGCTGCTGTGGCCAGCTGGGGGCCCTGAGCAATGCCCAAAGCCTTGTGCTCTCTGCAGCTGGCCAAGGGCAGCAGCAGGGCTGAAGGGTTCCTGTGGCACAGGCAGCCCGAGCTGTGGAGCCCTCAGGCCCCCGTGGCAGAGGCGCCCTCAGGAACGGCACCGGGACTGGCACCGGCTGTGGGGATTGGTTGTGGCTTTAGATCTTCCCAGAGCAGAGCAGCTGCTGGCTGCTGTAAAGTTGTTTCTTGTCAAGGCACGTCAGACTCCAAAGGCAAAGAGCCCAAGGCTCTCCAGTCCCTGTTCAATCTCTCTGCCATAAAGTCCCGATGGAAGCAGGAGCAGCTCTCTGCTGCAAGAGGTGGAAGCTGCGGCTGGTGCAGAGTCTCCAGAGGCAGATGCTCCCTGGCCTTTCTTCTTCTGTTCTTTTCTACTTCATTATGCTCCTTGTTTCATGTGGTGGTAGTGGTGATGATGATGGCCGGGGGAAAGAGAGAGCGACGAGAGAGGAGTGAGAGAGAGTTCTGGCTCCAATACACGAACTTTTATTGACAAATTAGTCAGTGAGTCAAAACCATGAACCTGAAGAATTTCTACCAAATGTATTAGAATTCTGGTTTTCTAATATGAACGTTCACATCTAACTAGTGCACATGGCCTATGTGTTCTATGGGAAGAATATAAAAAATATTTTTACTCTGTTTTTATTCTGTCTAGAGCTGAGTTTTTAAGCTCTCAATGCAGCTTGGTATTCCCATCAGACTCTACAGCTTTTACCTTCTAAGGCAATTAATACATATTTCAAAGTACTTCAAACTAAGATTTATACTTCTACTTCATATCTATGACCCTTAATATTTCTACTTACTTAAAACTGAAGCACAGAACTATTTCCTGTTGGAGTGGCTTAATGTACTTTAGTTTTTCTAATGGTTTTTAATTTAATTTGTTCATTCTGTTATGTCTTGGAGGGACTCAGAGAAGCTTGTGTTCCACACTCCAACATTTGGGAATGGGAACGGGAATAAAAAGAGGAATGGGGACTGGGAATATGGGAATAAGACACAGAATATGGAAATAACAATTGGAGAGAGAATATGTGATGGGGATTTAGAGGACGAGACAGGGAAAGGAAATTGGAATACAGGAATGGGATTGGGAATAGGAACACAGGACCTGCACTGGATACAGAAATGGAAATGTTGTACATACATATCTGTGAGAGCCTCCTGTCAAATCCTTATCCTTCCCAACAGACAGGGAATATGGGAGGGGGAATATGGGAACGACAACTGGGCAGAGAATACGGGACAGGGAGAGGCAATGAGAGCGGGAATGGGAATTGGACTGGGATGCGAGCCAGGAGGATGTGCAGCCCCCAGCCAGGTGTCTCCCCAACACGGATCAGCAGCACCAGGGCTCAGGGGGGCTCTGCCCACCGGGGGTCACTGGGGATCATCCAGCGCGGATCCTGCCATGGGGATGGAGCTGGAGCAGCACAAGAAGCTCTTCCCTCACTCGGGGCACTCACAGGGCTTTCCTCAGTGGAGACTCCGTTGGTGTTTGGTCAAGTGAGAGCTCTGTGAGAAGCTCTTCCCACACTCGGGACACTCGTAGGGTCTCTCCCCAGTGTGGATGCGCCGCTGACTGATAAGAGCGGAGTTGTGCTTGAAGCCCTTCCCGCAGTCATGACACTCATAAGGCCTCTCATATAAGTGAGTGCGACAGTGCAGGAGGAGACTGGAGCTGCTCTCAAAACTCTTCCTGCATTTATCACACTCATAGGGCTCCGAGCTCCAGCCACCTCCCCGGCCCGGGCTGGCTCTTTCCTGCTGGGATCCCCGGGCTGTGCGTTTGCAGCCCCTCCTGCTGCGGGATCTGCGGGGCTTTTCCTCCCCGTTGCATTTCTGCGCCGTGGAGCCGCTGCAAACGGCCTCTTGCCCGAGGCTGTGCCACGGGGATTTGTCCTCCCTGCTGTCCGTGCTCAGCTCCTTGTCTGGGGGAGGAAGGACAAGGACAGGATGGGATTTGCCTCCGTGCCAGAGGCAAGGGCAAGGAGATCCCCCCAGGGCTGTGCTGCAGCCGGGGCCGTGCTGGGCTGAGAGATGGAGCAGGACACAGGGGGAAAGGGGCACTGACTTCCTCCTCACCTGCCTGCGGCTCACGGACCATCGTCCTCATCCTCATGGCCTCCTTCTCCTTAATGGAACCAAAGAAAGAGGGACTAGAGAGGACAATACACAGTTTTTTATTAACAAATTACCCAATGAGCAAAAACTATGAACCTGAAGAATTTCTCCTAAATCTATTAGAATTCTCGTTCTGTAATCAGTTAGTTTATGTATAACTTGTGCACATGGCCTATCTGTTTTATGTGAAGAGTATATAAAATATTCCTACTGTAATTTTATTCTGTCTAGAACTAAGTTTTTAATATCTCAGTGCAGCCAGTATTTCATAGGAGATTCCACAGCTTTTACTTTTTATGGTATTTAAAATATATTTCTACATATACTTCACACTAAGATTTAAACTTCACATCTATACTACTTAATATTTCTAATTCCTTAAAGTAAACCTTAGACCTCTATTTCATGTCTGTATGGTTTCCTGTATTTTAATTTCTCAAAATATTTTAAATTTAATTCTTGCATACTGTTCTCTTTCAAAGGGAGTCAGAGAGGCTTCTCTGTTCCACTCTACAACAACCGGGAATGGGGACAGGGACTGAGAGTGGGGACTGGGAAAGGGACATTGGAATGCGAATGAAAACAGGAACAGGGAATGGGAATATGGGAACAGAACAGGAAATATGTAAATAGAAATTAAGAAAAAAATATGGGATGGAGATTTAAAATATGGGACAGGGAACAGAAATGGGAATAGGACAACAAGATTGGGAATGGGAATATGGGAAGGGGACTGGAAATGTAGAAATGGAAATATGGGAATGGAACTGGGATCAGGAATACTAGAAGGGGAACAGGACAGGGAATATGGGATTGGGAATATGTGAATGGTAACCAGGCAGAGAATAAAGGACAGGGAATGATACCGGGAATGGGATCTGAACTGGGACGGGGGCAGGAGTGGTGTGAGACAGGAATGGGCTGGGGGCAAGGGCAGTGACAGTGGGGAGAGGAGGATCCTGGACAGGGGACAGAGGGAGCCGGGTCAGGGGAAACGGGGAGGGTGTCAGGGCAGGGGGTCCTTGATCAGCTGCCCCAGAACCTCCGTCAGCATCTCCCAGTGCAGCCAGAGCCGCTGGGCCTAGAGTGCCCAAAGCCCTGAGACACACCCTAGGAAACCTAAAGTCCCTGGAACGCAGGGTGCCCATATCCTCTGGAAGATCCCCCTGTGTCTGCAGGCATGTCTTAGTTCAATGTCTTCATTTTTACCTCAGTACTGGGTGTCTGGGAAGGACAAAGAGAAATGCAAAGAAAATCCAGATGACAGGGAGCCAGCACGAAGCTTTTCCTACACTCAGGGCACTCACAGGGCTTCTCTCAGCGGAGACGCCATTGGTGTCTGGTCAAGGTGGAGCTCTGTGAGAAGCTCTTTCCACACTTAGGACACTCATAGGGTCTCTCCCCAGTGTGGATGCGCCGGTGCCTGATGAGGTTGGAGTTTCTCTTGAATCCCTTCCCGCAGTCATGGCAGCAGAAGGGCCTCTCATCCCAGTGAGTGCGATAGTGCTTCACAAGGCTGAACCTGCTCTCAAACCTCTTCCTGCATTTATCACACTCGTAGGGTCCCTCCCCTGTGTGGATGAGTCGGTGCCTGACAAGGCTGGAGTTGTGATTGAAGCTTTTCCCACAGTCGGGGCAGCAGAAGGGCCTCTGCCCTGAGTGAATGTGATAGTGCTGGAGGAGATCGAAGCTGGTGTGAAACCTCTTTCTACATTTATCACACTCGTATGGCCTCTCCCCAGTGTGTCGCCTCTGATGCACAGTCTGAGTTGAGCTGTCACTGAATCTCTTCCCACACTCCCCACATTCGAAGGGCCGTTCCCCCGTGTGAATTCTCCGGTGTCTGATCAGGCTGGATCTCCACCTGAAGCCCTTCCCACATTCCGAGCACTTGTGGGGCTTCTCCCCATGGTGAAGATGCTCACGCAGCCCCAGCTCCGAGCTCCGGCCGCCTCCCCGGCCCGGGCTGGCTCTTTCCTGCTGGGATCCCCGGGCTGTGCGTTTGCAGCCCCTCCTGCTGCGGGATCTGCGGGGCTTTTCCTCCCCGTTGCATTCCTGCACCGTGGAGCCGCTGCAAACGGCCTCTTGCCCGAGGCTGTGCCACGGGGATTTGTCCTGCCTGCTGTCCGTGCTCAGCTCCTTGTCTGGGGTAGGAGGACAGGATGGGATTTGCCTCCGTGAAAGGGGCAAGGGCAAGGAGATCTCCCCAGGGCTGTGCTGCAGCCGGGGCCGTGCTGGGCTGGGAGATGGAGCAGGACACAGGGGGAAAGGGGCACTGACTTCCTCCTCACCTCCCTGGAGCTCCTGGGCCATCGAACTTGTCCTGACACCCTTCTCCTCCTCTCAATGCAGCCCAGGTCTGGGAAATCCTGGTTTGGGGAGAAAACAAGGGCTGAGCGCGTTGGGTTTGATAGTGGCGCTGCCCAAGGGCAGCTGGAGCAGTCAGCGCCCCTTTCAGCCTCGGGGGCCCGGAGCCCGCTCAGCACCAACCTCCCGCACCCCTCCAGGCTGCCGGGGGTCCCCCGGCTCCGGGATCGCCCCTCTGCGCTCTCCCCGCTCTGGGGCTCCCGCCTTCCCTCCCGGCTCTGCCGGGGATCCCCAGAGCCGATATCGCCCCTTCCCCGACCATACCGGGCGATCCCACATGGGAGCCGCCAAGATCCCGCCAGCGCCATTTCCGGCTCGGCTTTGGGCGCCTGCAACACCCAAACATCCCCTGAATCGCAAAGTAAAACCCACCCGGAGCCCCCCATGATTCATTTGGGGCGAGCTCTCCCTCCCCACTCACCTGCGGGATTTTGGGGGGCGATGGTGCCGGACCCGGGGGAGCTGCGGCCCCAGCGAACAGGCAGGAGAAGCACGTGGTTCCAAGATCGCTCCTCCTCTTCCTGTCGCTCCTCCTGTGTCCCTCCTCTTCCTCCCGCTGCTTCTCTTCCGTCTCTTCCCGCTCCACCTCCTCTCCCAGCGCAGCCAGAGCCGCTGGAACTGGGGTGCCCAAAGCCCTGAGAAACCCCCACGTCCCTCCCAGGACCCCTCAAATCCCTGGAACCGAGCGTCCCCCGCATCCCCTGGAAGATCCCCCCGTGTCCCCAAGAAGGTCGTTGTTTAACATCTCTATTTTTACCCTGATTTTTGGGTGTTTGGGAAGAACAAAGAGAAATGTAGAGAAAATCCAGGCCACGGGGAGGATGTGGAGCCCCCAGCCAGGTATGTCCCTAACACAGATCAGCAGCACCAGGGCTCAGGGGGGCTCTGCCCACCGGGGGTCCCTGGGGATCATCCAGCGCGGATCCTGCCATGGGGATGGAGCTGCAGCAGGGCACTGTCTTGGTTTGACAGACAGGTGTCTGCTGAGGAGCTCTGGAGCTTCTCTTGAAATGGAAAATGTAAACTCCCTCCCTCTAAATGAATATGACTGGGACATTAAGGAGCTCCCTGGCAAAGATAGGGGATTTAGAATAGCAGTTTTTCACTGGGAAAATGAAAACAAAAGTATAGTAATATAGAGACTAAAACACTGGCAGGGTCAGAATGCAACCTGTAACCCTATTGCTCAGGGTGTTGGATACAGTCTGAATAATGGTACCTGTAGTTTTCTTGGAGTGACAGATGTGGTTTTGTTGAAGCAATGATTTGGAAAAGGGTGTAGTTACTTTTTTAACATCTAGTGGTGATGAAGATAGGCCTGGTCTTCTTCTGGGAATTAGTGGGAAAGGTTGCTCTGATGTTTCAAATTGCAGATTTTATTTAGATGGGAAATACTTGGCTTTTCTCCTTGGGTGGGGCATCTCCCATAAAGTATAACTCCTTGTGGGGAGGAGTTGTGAGGGATGGGTCATGGAAGAGATAAGGAGCCCTGCTCCACCTGGTTTCAGCAGAGGCTGATAGAATGTATACTTCTGCTTGCATCTTGCATTGCAACTTAAGATATTATCTACTCCTTATTCTATTACCATCTGCATCCTACCTTAATTAATGTCTTCTTTCAACTCTGCTATGTATTTTTATCCACTGAGATACTTTACAGAC
>NW_027635696.1:32570-53643 GCF_903797595.1 Erithacus rubecula | reverse complement strand
GCTCCGGGGCCGGCGTGCCGCCGAAGAAAGCGCCGCCATGTCGAGGCCGCTCGCGGGGCCAAGGGGTCTGCCTCGCTCCGGGCAGGGCGGCGGACACCGGGTGGACCCGGCTCCCGGACAACAGGTCTACCTCGTACTTATTGCGGCGGACACCAGATCTTCCCGGATCCGGGACAACAGGTCTACCTTGCACTTAGTCTCACTGCTGCAGACACCGGGTGGACCCGGCTCCGGGGTCGGCGTTCCGCCTCGGAGGGTGCCGCGGAGTCGAGGCGGCCGCTCGGGGGGCCAGAAGTCTGCCTCGCTTCGGGCAGGGCTGCGGACACGTTGGACCCAACTCCGGGCCGGCGTGCCACGGGGAAAATGCCGCGGAGTCGAGGCAGCCGCTCGTAGGGGAAACGTGTCTGCCTCGCTCAGGGCAGGGCGGTGGACACTGAGTGGACCCGGCTCCGGAGCAATCGTGCCGCCGCGAAGGGCTTCGCCGAGTCGAGGCGGCCGCTCGCGGGAGCCAAGGATCTGCCTCGCTCCGGGCAGGGCTGCAATCACCTGTTGGACCTGGCTCCGGGGCCGGCGTGCCGCCGGGGAAAGCGCCGCAAAGTCGAGGCAGCTCGCGGGGGTAACGGGTCTGCCTCGCTCAGGGCAGGGCTACGGACATTGGGTGGACCCGGCTCCGGCGCTGGCATGCCGCCGCGGTGGGCGACGCCTAGTCGAGGCTGCCGCTTGACGGGCAAGTGGTCTGCCTTGCTCCGGGTAGGGCGGGGAAACCGGGTCGACCCGGGTTTGGGGCCTACGTGCCGCCGGGGAAAGCGTGGCGAAGTCGAGGCGGCCGCTCGCGAATGCAAGGGGTCTGCCTCGCTCCGGGCAGGGCGGCGGAGAGCGGGTCGACCTGGCTCCGAGGCCGGCGTGCCGCCGGGGAAAGCGCCCGGTAGACGAGGCGGCCGCTCGCGGGGCAAGGTGTCTGCCTCGCTCGGGGTAGGGCAGCGGACACCGGGTGGACCCAGTTTCGTGGCCTACGGGCCTCCGGAGAAAGCACGCTGAGTCGAGGCGGCCGCTTGCTGTGGCATGATGTCTGCCTCGCTCGAGGCAGGGCGGCGATCACCGGGTGGACACGGCTCCGGGGCCGGTGTGCCGCCGCGGAACACGCCGCCGAGTCGAGGGGGCCACTCGCGGGGGCAACGGGTCTGCCTCGCTCAGGCAGGGCGGCAGACAGCGGGTGGACCCGGCTCCCAGGCCGGCGTAGCGCCGCGAAGGGCGCCGCTGGGTCGAGGCGGCCGCTCGCGGGGCAAGGGGTCTGCCTCGTCCAGGCAGGGCGGCGGACACCGGGTGGACCCGGCTCCAGGACAACAGGTCTACCTCGTACTTATTGCGGCGGACACCAGATCTTCCCGGATCCGGGACAAGAGGTCTACCTTGCACTTAGTCTCATTGCTGCAGACACCGGGTGGACCCGGCTCCGGGGTTGGCGTTCCGCCTCGGAGAATGCCGCGGAGTCGAGGCGGCCGCTCGCGGGGGCAAGGGGTCTGCCTTGCTCCGGCAAGGGCGGCGGACACCGGGTAGAACCAACTCCGGGGCCGGCGTGCCGCCGGGGAAAACGCCGCAGAGTCGAGGCAGCCGCTCGTGGGGGAAACGTGTCTGCCTCGCTCAGGGCGAGGCGGCGGACACTGAGTGAACCCGGCTCCGGAGCCGGCGTGCCGCCGCGAAGGTCTCCGCCGAGTCGAGGCGGCTGCTCGCGGGGGCAGGGGGCCTGCCTCGCTCCGAGCAGGGCGGCGGACACTGTGTGGACCCGGCTCCGGGGCCGCTGTGCCGCCGGGGAAAGCGCCGCGGAGTCGAGGCGGCCGCTCGCGGGGGCAAGGGGTCTGCCTCGCTCGGGGCAGGGCGGCGGACACCGGGTGGACCCGGCTCCAGGACAACAGGTCTACCTCGTACTTATTGCGGCGGACACCAGATCTTCCCGGATCCGGGACAAGAGGTCTACCTTGCACTTAGTCTCATTGCTGCAGACACCGGGTGGACCCGGCTCCGGGGTTGGCGTTCCGCCTCGGAGAATGCCGCGGAGTCGAGGCGGCCGCTCGCGGGGGCCAGAAGTCTGCCTCGCTTCGGGCAGGGCTGCGGACACATGTTGGACCCAACTCCGGGGCCGGCGTGCCGCCGGGGAAGACGCCGCGGAGTCGAGCCAGCCGCTCGTGGGGGAAACGTGTCTGCCTCGCTCAGGGCAGGGCGGCGGACACTGAGTGAACCCGGCTCCGGAGCCGGCGTGCCGCCGCGAAGGTCTCCGCCGAGTCGAGGCGGCTGCTCGCGGGGGCAGGGGGCCTGCCTCGCTCCGAGCAGGGCGGCGGACACTGTGTGGACCCGGCTCCGGGGCCTCTGTGCCGCCGGGGAAAGCGCCGCGGAGTCGAGGCGGCCGCTCGCGGGGGCAAGGGGTCTGCCTCGCTCGGGGCAGGGTGGCGGACACCGGGAGGACCCGGCTTTGGGGCCGCCGGGCTGCCGGAGAAAGCGCCGCCGAGTCGAGGCGGCTGCTTGCGGTGGCATCATGTCTGCCTCGCTCCAAGTGGGGCGGTGAACACCGGGTGGACCCCGGCTCCAGGGCCGGCGTGCCGCCGCGGATCACGCTACAGAGTCAAGGCAGCCGCTCGCGGGGACAACGAGTCTGCCTCTCTCCACGCAGGTCGGCAGAAACCGGGTGGACCCGGATCCGGGGCCGGCGTGCAGCCGGGGAAAGCGCCGCAGAGTCAAGGCGGGCGCTGGCAGTGGCAACGTGTCTGCCTCGCTCAGGGCAGTGCGGCAAACACAGGGTGGACCCAACTTCGGGGCCGGCGTGCCGCCGGGGGGGGCGCCGCCGAGTCGAGGCGGCCGCTCGCGAGGGCAAAAGGTCTGCCTCGCTCCAGGCAGGGCGACGGACATCCATTGGACCTGGCTCTGGGGCCGGCGTGCCGCCGGGGATAGCGCCGCGGAGTCGAGGCAGCCGCTCGCAAGGGAAACGGGTCTGCCTCGCTCAGGGCAGGGCGGCGGACACCCATTGGACCCGGCTCCGGGGCCGGCGTGCCGCTCCGGAAGGCGCCGCCGAGTCGAGGTGGCCGCTTGCGGAGACAAGGGGTCTGCCTCACTCCGGGCAGGACGGCAGACGCCGGGTGGACCCTGCTCCCTTGCCAGCGTGCCGCCACAGAAGGCGCCGCCGACGAGGAGGTCGCTCGCGAAGGCAAGGGTCTGCCCTCGCTTAGGGCAGAGCGGCGGGCACCGGGTGGACCCAGCTCCGGGGCCGGCGTGCCACCGCGAATGGCGCCGCCGAGTCGCGGCGGCTGCTCGCGGGAGCAACCGGGTCTGCCTTACTCCGGGAAGGGCGGCGGACACCTGGTGTACCCAGCTCCTGGGTCAGCGTGCCGCCTTGGAGGGCGCCGAGGAGTCGAGGCGGTCTCTCGCGGGCCAACGGGTCTGCCTCGCTTCAGGCAGGGCAACGGACAACGGGTAGACCCGGCTTCGGGTCCGGCGTCCCGCCGCGGAGGCCGCCGCCGAGTCGAGGCAGCCGCTCGCGGGGCAAGGGGACTGCCTCGCTCCGGACAGGGATGCGGACACCGGTTGGACTTGGCTCCAAGGCCGGCGTGCCGCCGGGAAAAACGTTGCGGAGTCGAGGCGGCCGCTCGCGGAGGCAATGGGTCTGCCTCGCTCGGGCAGGGGGTTGACACCGGGTCGACACGGCTTCGGGGGCCGGCGTGCCGCAGGGGAAAAACGCCGCGGAGGTGAGGCAGGGCGCTGGCGGGGGGACTCGTGTTCTGCCTCGCTCAGGGCAACGCAACGGACACCGTGTGACACGGCTCCCGGGCAGGCGTAGCGCCGCGAAAGGCGCCGCCAAGTCGAGGCGGCCACCTCGCGGGAGCAAGGGGTCTGCCTCGCCTCCGGCCAGGGCTGCCGAACACCGGTGGACCAAACTCCAAGGTCTGCCTGCCGCGGGGAAAGCGCCGCGGAGTCAAGGCGGCCGCTCACGGGTGCAACGGATCTGCCTCGCTCCCAGCAGGGCGCAGACACCGGGTGGACCCAGCCTCCGGGGTTGGCGTGCTGCCGCGAGAGGGCGCTGCGTGTTGAGGCGGCGATCGCGGGGGCAACGGGGGTTAGCCTCGCTCCAGGCATGGCGGCGGGACACTGGGTGGACCCGGCTCCAGGGACGGAGAGCCACCGCAAGGGGCATTGCCATGCCGAGGCCGCCGCTTGCAAAGGCAACGGGTCTGACTCGCTCCGGGCAGGGCGGGGGACACCGGGTGGAACTTGGTCCGGGGCCGGCGTGCCGCCGCAAAGGGCGTCACGGAGTCGAGGCGGTTGCTGGCGGGGGGAAAGGGTTCTGCCTCGCTCCGGGCCGGGCGGTGGACACCGGGTGGATCCGCCTCCAGGGCCGGCGTGCCGCCGCGGAGGGCAACCATCGAGTCGAGGCGGCCGCTCGCGGGGGCAAGGGGTCTGCTTCGCTCCAGGCAGGGGAAGCGGACAGCAGGTCGACCCGGCTCCGGGGCCGACATGCCGCCGGAGAAAGCGCCGCCGAGTCGAGGAGGCCGCTCGCGGGGGCATGTTGTCTGCCTCGCAACGGGCAGGGTTGCGGACACCGGGTGGACCCTAGCTCTGAGGCCGGCCTGCCGACGGGGAAAGCGCCGCGGAGTCGAGGCTGTTGCTCGCGGGGTCAAGGGGTCTGCCTCGCTCCGGGCAGGGCGGCGGACAGCGGGTCGACCCGTCTCCGGGTCTGGCGTTCCGCCAGTGAATGCGCCAGGGAGTCGAGGCGGCCGGTCGCGGGGGCAAGGGGTCTGCCTTGCTCGGGGCAGGGCGGCGGACACCGGGTGGACTCGGCTCCGGGGCCAGCGTGCCACCGGGAAAGTGCCGTTGAATCGACGCGGCCGCTCCCGAGGGCAAATGGTCTGCCTCGCTCGGGGCAGGGCGGCGGACACCGGGTGGACCCGGCTCCGAGGCCAGCGTGCCGCCGCGGAGAGCGCAGCCGAGTCGGGGCGGCCGCTCGCGGGGCAAGGGATCTGCCTTGCTCCGGGCAGGGCGGCGGACACCGGGTGGACCCGGCTCCAGGGCCGGCGTGCCTCCGCGGACGGTGCCGCCGAGTCGAGGTGGCCGCTCGCGGGGGCAAGGGATCTGCCTCGCTCCGGGCAGGGCGGCGGACACCGGGTGGACCCGGCTCCGGGGCGGAGTCCCGCCGGACAGTGCGTGGGGCGAGGCGCACCGGTTCGCTCACGGGGGCAAACGGATTTGCCTCGCTAAGGCAGGGCGGCGGACACGGGTCCACCACGGCCTGGTGGCGTCCGCCGCGGAGGGCGCAATTCGGTCGAGGCGGGGGCGGCTCGCGGGGGCGGGCATAGGGGTAATGGCTGCGTCCGGGTCAGGGACGGAGGAAACACCGGGGTGGCGGATCCGGAGCCCGGCGTGCCCTCCGGTGGAACCCGCGAGTCGAGGCGCCTCCGGCTCGCGGGGTTCAAGGGGTCTGCCTCGCTCCGCAGCAGGGGCGTGCGGACAGCGTTGTCGAGCACCGGTAGTCACGGGGCCGGCATGCCGCCGCGAAGAGGCGCTTGCCGAGCTGATGCTCGCCGCCTTGCGCGGGCAAGGGGTGTCGTGCCTCGCTACCGAGCAGGGCGGCGCACACCGAGATGATCCGACTAAGGGGCACGAGTTGCCGCTCGCAGAGGGCGACGCTGAATCGAGGCCGGCCGCTCGCAGGGTCATGGTGTCTGCCTCGCTCCGTGCAGGGCGGCGAACACCGGGTGGTCCCGGCCTCCAGGGCCAGCGTGCCGCCGCGGCGGAGCGCAGCCGAGTCGGGGCGGCCCCGCTCGCGAAGGCAAGGGATCTGCCTCGCTCCGGGCAGGCGGCGGACACCGGTGGACCTGGTCCGGGGCCGGCGTCCCGCCGGAAAAGTGCCCCTGGAGTCGTGGCGGCCGCTCAAGGGGACAACGGATTTGCCTCGCACCGGGCAGGGCGGCAGACACCGGTCCATCCGGCTCCGGGGCCGGCATGCCGCCACGGAGGACGTTGCCGAATCGAGGCAGTCACACGCGGGGTCAAGGGGTCTGCCTCGCTCCGGGCAGGAGGGCGGACACCGGGTGCAGCCGGCACCGGGATCAGCGTTCTGCCTTGGAGGGCGCCGCGGAATCGAGGCGGCCGCTCGTGGAGCAAGGGGTCTGCCTCGGTCAGGCAGGGAGGCGGACACCGGGTGGACCCGGATCCGGGCCGGCGTGCCGCCGGGGAAAGCGCCGCCGAGTCGAGGCGGCCCGCTCGTGGGGGAAACGTGTCTGCCTCGCTCAGGGCAGGGCGGCGGACACTGAGTGAACCCGGCTCCGGAGCCGGCGTGCCGTCCCGCGAAGGTCTCCGCCGAGTCGAGGCGGCTGGCTCGCGGGGACAGGTGGCCTGCCTCGCTCCGAGCAGGTCGGCGGACACTGTGTGGACCCGGCTCCGGGGCCTCTGTGCCGCCGGGGAAAGCGCCGCGGAGTCGAGGAGGCCGCTCCGCCGGGGGCAAGGGGTTCCTGCCCTCGCTCGGGGCAGGGCGGCGGACACCGGGTCCTGCCCGGCTCCGAGGCCAGCGTGCCCGCCGCGGAGAGCGCAGCCGAGTCGGGGCGGCCCGCTCGCGGGGCAAGGGATCTGCCTTGCTCCTGGGCAGGGCGCGCGGACACCGGGTTGGGCCCGTCTACCAGGGCCAGCGTGCGGCTGGGAAAAGCGCCGCATGGTCGAGGCGGCCGCACGCTGGGGCAAGGGGTCTGCTTCCCTCCGGGCAGGACGGCGGACACCGTGTGGACCCGGATCCGGAGCCTGCGTTCCTCCCCGTAGGACCCCGCCGAGTCGAGGCGGCCGCTCGCGGGGGCAACGGGTCTGCCTCACTCCGGGCAGGGCGGCGGACACCGGGTGGACCCGGCTCCGGTGTCGGCGTCCCGCCGGGAAAGTGCCGTGGAGTCGTGGCGGCCGCTCACGGGGGCAACGGATTTGCCTCGCTACAGGCAGGGCGGCGGACACCGGGTCCGCCCGGCTCCGAGGCCGGCGTGCCGCCGCGGAGGACGCCGCCGAATCGAGGCAGGCACTCGCGGGGGGGAAGGGGTTTGCCTCGCTCCGGGCAGGACGGCGGACACCAAGTGCAGCCGGCACCGGGATCGACGTTCCGCCTTGGAGGGCGCCGCGGAGTTGAGGCGGCCGCTCGCGGGGGCAAGGGGTCTGCCTCGCTCCAGGAATTGCGGCGGACACTGGGTCCGCCCGGCTCCAAGGCCGGCGTGCGGCCAGGGAAGACGCCGCGGAGTCGAGGCTGCCGCTCGCGGGGGGCAACGGGTCTGCATCGATCAGGGCAGGGCGGCAGACACCGGGTGGAACCGCCTCCGGGGCCGGTGTACTGCCTGGGAAAGCGCCGCGGACTCGAGGCGGCGGCTCGCGGGGCAAGGGGTTCGCCTCGCTCGGGGCAGGGCGGCGGAAACCGGGTGGACCCGGCTCCGGGGTCGGCGTTCCGCCTCGGAGTGTGGCGCGAAGTCATGGCGGCTACTCGCGGGGGAACGGGTCTGCCTCGCTCCGGGCAGGGCGGCGGACACCGGGTGGACCCGGCTCCAGGACAACAGGTCTACCTCGTACTTATTGCGGTGGACACCAGATATTCCCGGATCCGGGACAACAGGTCTACCTGGCACTTAGTCTCATTGCTGCAGACACCGGGTGGACCCGGCTCCGGGGTGGCGTTCCGCCTCGGAGAATGCCGCGGAGTCGAGGCGGCCGCTCGCGGGGGCCAGAAGTCTGCCTCGCTTCGGGCAGGGCTGCGGACACATGTTGGACCCAACTCCGGGGCCGGCGTGCCGCCGGGGAAGACGCCGCGGAGTCGAGGCAGCCGCTCGTGGGGGAAACGTGTCTGCCTCGCTCAGGGCAGGGCGGCGGACACTGAGTGAACCACGGCTCCGGAGCCGGCGTGCCGCTGCGAAGGTCTCCGCCGAGTCGAGGCGGCTGCTCGCGGGGGCAGGGGCCTGCCTCGCTCCGAGCAGGGCGGCGGACACTGTGTGGACCCTGCTCCGGGGCCTCTGTGCCGCCGGGGAAAGCGCCGCGGAGTCGAGGCTGGCCGCTCGCGGGGGCAAGGGGTCTGCCTCGCTCGGGGCAGGGTGGCGGACACCGGGCGGACCCGGCTTTGGGGCCGCCGGGCTGCCGGAGAAAGCGCCGCCGAGTCGAGGCGGCTGCTTGCGGTGGCATCATGTCTGCCTCGCTCCAAGTGGGGCGGTGAACACCGGGTGGACCCGGCTCCAGGGCCGGCGTGCCGCCGCGGATCACGCTACAGAGTCAAGGCAGCCGCTCGCGGGGACAACGAGTCTGCCTCTCTCTGCGGGGGCAAGGGGTCTGCCTTGCTCGGGGCAGGGCGGCGGACACCGGGTGGACTCGGCTCCGGGGCCAGCGTGCCACCGGGAAAGTGCCGTTGAATCGACGCGGCCGATCCCGAGGGCAAATGGTCTGCCTCGCTCGGGGCAGGGCGGCGGACACCGGGTCCGCTCGGCTCCGAGGCCAGCGTGCCGCCGCGGAGAGCGCAGCCGAGTCGGGGCGGCCGCTCGCGGGGGCAAGAGGTCTGCCTCGCTCGGGGCAGGGTGGCGGACACCGGGCGGACCTGGCTCCGGGGCCGGCGTGCCGCCGGGGAAAGCGTCCCGTAGTCGAGACGGGCGCTGGCGGGGGACACGTGTCTGCCTCGCTCAGGGCGGGGCAACGGACACCGGGTGGACACAGCTCTGGGGCCGGCGTAGCACCGCGAAGGGTGCCGCCGAGTGGAGGCGGCCGCTCGCGGGGGCCAGAAGTCTGCCTCGCTTCGGGCAGGGCTGCGGACACATGTTGGACCCAACTCCGGGGCCGGCGTGCCGCCGGGGAAAACGCCGCAGAGTCGAGGCAGCCGCTCGTGGGGGAAACGTGTCTGCCTCGCTCAGGGCAGGGCGGCGGACACTGAGTGAACCCGGCTCCGGAGCCGGCGTGCCGCCGCGCAGGTCTCCGCCGAGACGAGGCGGCTGCTCGCGTGGGCAACGGGTCTGCCTCTCTGCGGGCAGGGCGGCGGACACAGGGTCGACCCGAGTCCGGGGCCGGCGTGCCGCTGCGAAGGACGCCGTCGAGTCGAGGCAGCCGCTCGCGGGTGCAACGGGTCTGCCTCGCTCCGGACAAGGCGGCGGACACCGGGTGGACCCGGCTCCGGGGTCAGCGTACCGCCACGAAGGGCGCAGCCGAGACGAGGCGGCTGCTCGCGGGGGCAACGGGTCTGCCTCTCTGCGGGCAGGGCTGTGGACACCGGGTGGACACGGCTCCTGCATCGGCGTGCCGCCTTGGATGGCGCCGCGGAGTCGAGGCGGCCACTCGTGTGGGCAAGTGTTCTGCCTCGCTCGGGGCAGGGCGGCGGACACCGGGTAGACCCAATTTCGGGGCCGGCCTGCCGACTGGGAAAGCGCCGCGGAGTCGAGGCGGCCGCTCGCGGATGCAAGGGGTCAGCCTCTCTCCGGGCAGTGCGGGGACATTGGGTGGACCCGGCTCCGGGGCCGGCGTGCCGCCGAAGAAAGCGCCGCCATGTCGAGGCAGCCGCTCGCGGGGCCAAGGGGTCTGCCTCGCTCCGGGTAGGGCGGCGGACACCGGGTGGACCCGGCTCCAGGACAACAGGTCTACCTCGTACTTATTGCGGCGGACACCAGATCTTCCCGGATCCGGGACAACAGGTCTACCTTGCACTTAGTCTCATTGCTGCAGACACCGGGTGGACCCGGCTCCGGGGTCGGCGTTCTGCCTCGGAGGGTGCCGCGGAGTCGAGGCGGCCGCTCGCGGGGGCCAGAAGTCTGCCTCGCTTCGGGCAGGGCTGCGGACACGTTTGACCCAACTCCGGGGCCGGCGTGCCACCGGGGAAAATGCCGCCGAGTCGAGGCGGCCTCTCGCGAGGGCAAGGTGTCTGCCTCGCTCCAGGCAGGGCGACGGACATCCATTGGACCTGGCTCTGGGGCCGGCGTGCCGCCGGGGATAGCGCCGCGGAGTCGAGGCAGCCGCTCGCAAGGGAAACGGGTCTGCCTCGCTCAGGGCAGGGCGGCGGACACCCATTGGACCCGGCTCCGGGGACGGCGTGCCACCAGGGAAAGCGCCGCAGAGTCGAGGCAGCCGCTCGCGGGGGAAACGGGTTTGCCTCACTCTTTGCAGGGCGGCGGACACCGGGTCGACCCGGCTCCGGGGCCAGAGTGCCGCCGCGGAGAGCGCCGCCAAGTCGAGGCGGCTGCTCGCGGGGGCAAGGGGCCTGCCTCGCTCCGGGCAAGGCGGCAAACACCAGGTGGACTTGGCTCCGGGGCCGGCGTGCCGCCGGGGAAAACGCCGCGGAGTCGAGGCGGCCGCTCGCAGGGGCAACAGGTCTGCCTTGCTCCGAGCAGGGCGGCGGACACCAAGTGGACCCGGCTCCGGGGCCGGAGAGCCACCGCAAGGGGCATTGCCATGCCGAGGCCGCCGCTTGCAAAGGCAACGGGTCTGACTCGCTCCGGGCAGGGCGGGGGACACCGGGTGGAACTTGGTCCGGGGCCGGCGTGCCGCCGCAAAGGGCGTCACGGAGTCGAGGCAGTTGCTGGCGGGGGGAAAGGGTTCTGCCTCGCTCCGGGCCGGGCGGTGGACACCGGGTGGATCCGCCTCCAGGGCCGGCGTGCCGCCGCGGAGGGCACCATCGAGTCGAGGCGGCCGCTCGCGGGGTCAAGGGGTCTGCCTCGCAACGGGCAGTGTTGCGGACACCGGGTGGACCCTACTTTGAGGCCGGCCTGCCGACGGGGAAAGCGCTGCGGAGTCGAGGCTGTTGCTCGCGGGGTCAAGGGGTCTGCCTCGCTCCGGGCAGGGCGGCGGACAGCGGGTCGACCCGTCTCCGGGTCTGGCGTTCCGCCAGTGAATGCGCCAGGGAGTCGAGGCGGCCGGTCGCGGGGGCAAGGGGTCTGCCTTGCTCGGGGTAGGGCGGCGGACACCGGGTGGACTCGGCTCCGGGGCCAGCGTGCCACCGGGAAAGTGCCGTTGAATCGACGCGGCCGCTCCCGAGGGCAAATGGTCTGCCTCGCTCGGGGCAGGGCGGCGGACACCGGGTGGACCCGGCTCCGAGGCCAGCGTGCCGCCGCGGAGAGCGCAGCCGAGTCGGGGCGGCCGCTCGCGGGGCAAGGGATCTGCCTTGCTCCGGGCAGGGCGGCGGACACCGGGTGGACCCGGCTCCAGGGCCAGCGTGAGGCTGGGAAAAGCGCCGCATGGTCGAGGCGGCAGCTCGCGGGGGCAAGGGGTCTGCCTCGCTCCAGGAATTGCGGCGGACACCGGGTGGACCTGGCTCCGGGGCCGGCGTCCCGCCGGGAAAGTGCCGTGGAGTCGAGGCGGCCGCTCACGGGGGCAACGGATTTGCCTCGCTACAGGCAGGGCGGCGGACACCGGGTCCGCCCGGCTCCGAGGCCGGCGTGCCGCCGCGGAGGACGCCGCCGAATCGAGGTAGGCGGGGGGAAGGGGTTTGCCTCGCTCCGGGCAGGACGGCGGACACCAAGTGCAGCCGGCACCGGGATCGACGTTCCGCCTTGGAGGGCGCCGCGGAGTTGAGGCGGCCGCTCGCGGGGGCAAGGGGTCTGCCTCGCTCCAGGAATTGCGGCGGACACCGGGTGGACCTGGCTCCGGGGCCGGCGTCCCGCCGGGAAAGTGCCCTGGAGTCGAGGCGGCCGCTCACGGGGGCAACGGATTTGCCTCGCACCGGGCAGGGCGGCAGACACCGGGTCCACCCGGCTCCGGGGCCGGCGTGCCGCCGCGGAGGGCGCCATCGAGTCGAGGCGGCCGCTCGCGGGGGCATAGGGGTCTGCTTCGCTCCGGGCAGGACGGCGGACACCGGGTGGACCCGGATCCGGAGCCGGCGTTCCTCCGCGTAGGACCCCGCCGAGTCGAGGCGGCCGCTCGCGGGGTCAAGGGGTCTGCCTCGCTCCGAGCAGGGCGGCGGACAGCGTGTCGACCCGGATCCGGGGCCGGCATGCCGCCGCGAAGAGCGTTGCCGAGTCGATGCTGCCGCTCGCGGGGGCAAGGGGTCTGCCTCGCTCCGAGCAGGGCGGCGCACACCAGATGGATCCGACTCCGGGGCACGAGTGCCGCCGCGGAGGGCGACGCTGAATCGAGGCGGCCGCTCGCAGGGTCATGGTGTCTGCCTCGCTCCGTGCAGGGCGGCGAACACCGGGTGGTCCCGGCTCCAGGGCCAGCGTGCCGCCGCGGCGAGCGCAGCCGAGTCGGGGCGGCCGCTCGCGAAGGCAAGGGATCTGCCTCGCTCCGGGCAGGGCGGCGGACACCGGGTGGACCTGGTCCGGGGCCGGCGTCCCGCCGGAAAAGTGGCCTGGAGTCGTGGCGGGCGCTCAAGGGGACAACGGATTTGCCTCGCACCGGGCAGGGCGGCAGACACCGGGTCCATCCGGCTCCGGGGCCGGCATGCCGCCACGGAGGACGTTGCCGAATCGAGGCAGTCACACGCGGGGTCAAGGGGTCTGCCTCGCTCCGGGCAGGAGGGCGGACACCGGGTGCAGCCGGCACCGGGATCAGCGTTCTGCCTTGGAGGGCGCCGCGGAATCGAGGCGGCCGCTCGTGGAGGCAAGGGGTCTGCCTCGGTCCAGGCAGGGCGGCGGACACCGGGTGGACACGGCTCCCAGGCCGGCGTGCCGCCGGGGAAAGCGCCGCCGATTCGAGGCGGCCGCTCGCGGGGTCAAGGGGTCTGCCTCGCTCCAGGCAGGGCGGCGGACACCGGGTGGACCCGGCTCCAGGACAACAGGTCTACCTCGTACTTATTGCGGCGGACACCAGATCTTCCCGGATCCGGGACAACAGGTCTACCTTGCACTTAGTCTCATTGCTGCAGACACCGGGTGGACCCGGCTCCGGGGTCGGCGTTCCGCCTCGGAGGGTGCCGCGGAGTCGAGGCGGCCGCTCGCGGGGGCCAGAAGTCTGCCTCGCTTCGGGCAGGGCTGCGGACACATGTTGGACCCAACTCCGGGGCCGGCGTGCCACCGGGGAAAATGCCGCGGAGTCGAGGCAGCCGCTCGTGGGGGAAACGTGTCTGCCTCGCTCAGGGCAGGGCGGCGGACTCTGGGTGGACCCGGCTCCGGAGCAATCGTGCCGCCGCGAAGGGCTCCGCCGAGTCGAGGCGGCTGCTCGCGGGGGCAAGGGGCCTGCCTCGCTCCGATCAGGGCGGCGGACACCGGGTCGACCCGAGTCCGGGGCCGGCGTGCCGCTGCGAATGACGCCGTCGGGTCAAGGCAGCCGCTCGCGGGGGCAACGGGTCTGCCTCGCTCCAGGCAAGGCGGAGGACACCGGGTGGACCCTGCTCCGAGGTCAGCGTTCAGCCTCGCAGGGTGCCGCGGAGTCGAGGCGGCCGCTCGCGGGGGCCAAGGATCTGCCTCGCTCCGGGCAGGGCGGCGGTCACCTGTTGGACCTGGCTCCGGGGCCGGCGTGCCGCCGGGGAAAGCGCCCCGTAGTCGAGACGGGCGCTGGCGGGGGACACGTGTCTGCCTCGCTCAGGGCGGGGCAACGGACACCGGGTGGACACAGCTCTGGGGCCGGCGTAGCACCGCGAAGGGTGCCGCCGAGTGGAGGCGGCCGCTCGCGGGGTCAAGGGGTCTGCCTCACTCCGGGCATGGCGGCGGACACCGGGTAAACCCGGCTCCGGGACAACAGGTCTATCTCGCACTTAGTCTCATTGCTGCGGACACCGGGTGGACCCGGCTCTGGGGCCGGCGTGCCGCCGCGGAAGGTGCTGCCGAGTCGAGGCTACCGCTCGCGGGCGCAACGTGTCTGCCTCGCTCCGGGCAGTGCGGCGGACAGCGGGTCGACTTAGCTCCAGGGCCGGCGTGGTGCCGCGGACGGCGCCGCCGAGTCGAGGCGGCCGCTCGCAGGGGCAAGGGGTCTGCCTCGCTCCGGGCATGGCAGCAGACACCGGTTGGACCCGGCTCCCTGGTTGGCGTGCTGCCACAGAGGGCGCCGCTGAGTCGAGGAGGTTGCTCACGGGGGCAAGGGGTCTGCCTCGCTCCGGGCAGCGCGGCGGACACCGGGTGGACCCGGCTCAGGGGCCGGCGAAGGGCGCAGCCGAGACGAGGCGGCTGCTCGCGGGGGCAACGGGTCTGCCTCTCTGCGGGCAGGGCGGCGGACACAGGGTCGACCCGAGTCCGGGGCCGGCGTGCCGCTGCGAAGGACGCCGTCGAGTCGAGGCAGCCGCTCGCGGGGGCAACGGGTCTGCCTCGCTCGGGGCAGGGCGGCGGACACCGGGTAGACCCAATTTCGGGGCCGGCCTGCCGACGGGGAAAGCGCCGCGGAGTCGAGGCGGCCGCTCGCGGATGCAAGGGGTCAGCCTCTCTCCGGGCAGTGCGGGGACATTGGGTGGACCCGGCTCCGGGGCCGGCGTGCCGCCGAAGAAAGCGCCGCCATGTCGAGGCAGCCGCTCGCGGGGTCAAGGGGTCTGCCTCGCTCCGGGCAGGGCGGCGGACACCGGGTGGACCCGGCTCCAGGACAACAGGTCTACCTCGTACTTATTGCGGCGGACACCAGATCTTCCCGGATCCGGGACAACAGGTCTACCTTGCACTTAGTCTCATTGCTGCAGACACCGGGTGGACCCGGCTCCGGGGTCGGCGTTCTGCCTCGGAGGGTGCCGCGGAGTCGAGGCGGCCGCTCGCGGGGGCCAGAAGTCTGCCTCGCTTCGGGCAGGGCTGCGGACACGTTGGACCCAACTCCGGGGCCGGCGTGCCACCGGGGAAAATGCCGCGGAGTCGAGGCAGCCGCTCGTGGGGGAAACGTGTCTGCCTCGCTCAGGGCAGGGCGGTGGACACTGAGTGGACCCGGCTCCGGAGCAATCGTGCCGCCGCGAACGGCTTCGCCGAGTCGAGGCGGCTGCTCGCGGGGGCAAGGGGCCTGCCTCGCTCAAAGCAGGGCGGCGGACACAGGGTCGACCCGAGTCCGGGGCCGGCGTGCCGCTGCGAATGACGCTGTCAAGTCGAGGCAGCCGCTCCGGGGGCAACGGGTCTGCCTCGCTCCAGGCAAGGCGGCGGACACCGGGTGGACCCGGCTCCGGGGTCAGCGTTCAGCCTCGGAGGGTGCCGCGGAGTCGAGGCGGCCGCTCGCGGGAGCCAAGGATCTGCCTCGCTCCGGGCAGGGCTGCAATCACCTGTTGGACCTGGCTCCGGGGCCGGCGTGCCGCCGGGGAAAGCGCCGCAAAGTCGAGGCAGCCGCTCGCGGGGGAAACGGGTCTGCCTCGCTCAGGGCAGGGCTACGGACATTGGGTGGACCCGGCTCCGGTGCCGGCGTGCCGCCGCGGATGGCGACGACTAATCGAGGCTGCCACCTGCAGGGCAAGGAGTCTGCCTCGCTCCGGGTAGGGCGGGGACACCGGGTCGACCCGGCTTTGGGGCCGGCGTGCCGCCAAGGAAAGCGCGGCGAAATCGAGGCGGCCGCTCGCGGATACAAGGGGTCTGCCTCGCTCCGGGCAGTGCGGCGGAGAGCGGGTCGACCTGGCTCCGAGGCCGGCGTGCCGCCGGGGAAAGCGCCTGGTAGACGAGGCGGCCGCTCGCGGGGGAGAGGTGTCTGCCTCGCTCGGGGTAGGGCAGCGGACACCGGGTGGACCCAGTTTCGTGGCCTACGGGCCTCCGGAGGAAGCACCGCTGAGTCGAGGCGGCCGCTTGCTGTGGCATGATGTCTGCCTCTGTCCGGGCAGGGCGGCGATCACCGGGTGGACACGGCTCCGGGGCCGGTGTGCCGCCGCGGAACACGCCGCCGAGTCGAGGGGGCCACTCGCGGGGGCAACGGGTCTGCCTCGCTCCAGGCAGGGCGGCAGACACCGGGTGGACACGGCTCCCAGGCCGGCGTAGCGCCGCGAAGGGCGCCGCTGGGTCGAGGCGGCCACTCGCGGGGCCAAGGGGTCTGCCTCGCTCGGGGCAGGGCGGCGGACACCGGGTGGACCCGGCTCCGGGACAACAGGTCTACCTCGTACTTATTGCGGCGGACACCAGATCTTCCCGGATCCGGGACAACAGGTCTACCTTGCACTTAGTCTCATTGCTGCAGACACCGGGTGGACCCGGCTCCGGGGTTGGCGTTCCGCCTCGGAGGGTGCCGCGGAGTCGAGGCGGCCGCTCGCGGGGGCCAGAAGTCTGCCTCGCTTCGGGCAGGGCTGCGGACACATGTTGGACCCAACTCCGGGGCCGGCGTGCCGCCGGGGAAGACGCCGCGGAGTCGAGCCGGCCGCTCGTGGGGGAAACGTGTCTGCCTCGCTCAGGGCAGGGCGGCGGACACTGAGTGAACCCGGCTCCGGAGCCGGCGTGCCGCCGCGAAGGTCTCCGCCGAGTCGAGGCGGCTGCTCGCGGGGGCAGGGGGCCTGCCTCGCTCCGAGCAGGGCGGCGGACACTGTGTGGACCCGGCTCCGGGGCCTCTGTGCCGCCGGGGAAAGCGCCGCGGAGTCGAGGCGGCCGCTCGCGGGGGCAAGGGGTCTGCCTCGCTCGGGGCAGGGTGGCGGACACCGCGCGGACCCGGCTTTGGGGCCGCCGGGCTGCCGGAGAAAGCGCCGCCGAGTCGAGGCGGCTGCTTGCGGTGGCATCATGTCTGCCTCGCTCCAAGTGGGGCGGTGAACACCGGGTGGACCCGGCTCCAGGGCCGGCGTGCCGCCGCGGATCACGCTACAGAGTCAAGGCAGCCGCTCGCGGGGACAACGAGTCTGCCTCTCTCCACGCAGGTCGGCAGAAACCGGGTGGACACAACTCCGGGGCCGGCGTGCCGCCGGGGGGGCGCCGCCGAGTCGAGGCGGCCGCTCGCGAGGGCAAGGGGTCTGCCTCGCTCCAGGCAGGGCGACGGACATCCATTGGACCTGGCTCTGGGGCCGGCGTGCCGCCGGGGATAGCGCCGCGGAGTCGAGGCAGCCGCTCGCAAGGGAAACGGGTCTGCCTCGCTCAGGGCAGGGCGGCGGACACCCATTGGACCCGGCTCCGGGGACGGCGTGCCACCAGGGAAAGCGCCGCAGAGTCGAGGCAGCCGCTCGCGGGGGAAACGGGTCTGCCTCACTCTTTGCAGGGCGGCGGACACCGGGTCGACCCGGCTCCGGGGCCAGAGTGCCGCCGCGGAGAGCGCCGCCAAGTCGAGGCGGCTGCTCGCGGGGGCAAGGGGCCTGCCTCGCTCCGGGCAAGGCGGCAAACACCAGGTGGACTTGGCTAAGGGGCCGGCGTGCCGCCGGGGAAAACGCCGCGGAGTCGAGGCGGCCGCTCGCAGGGGCAACGGGTCTGCCTTGCTCCGAGCAGGGCGGCGGACACCAAGTGGACCCGGCTCCGGGGCCGGCGTGCCGCTCCGGAAGGCGCCGCCGAGTCGAGGTGGCCGCTTGCGGAGACAAGGGGTCTGCCTCACTCCGGGCAGGACGGCAGACGCCGGGTGGACCCTGCTCCCTTGCCAGCGTGCCGCCACAGAAGGCGCCGCCGACGAGGAGGTCGCTCGCGAAGGCAAGGGGTCTGCCTCGCTTAGGGCAGAGCGGCGGGCACCGGGTGGACCCAGCTCCGGGGCCGGCGTGCCACCGCGAATGGCTGCTCGCGGGAGCAAAGGGTCTGCCTTACTCCGGGAAGGGCGGCGGACACCTGGTGTACCCAGCTCCTGGGTCAGCGTGCCGCCTTGGAGGGCGCCGAGGAGTCGAGGCGGTCTCTCGCGGGCCAACGGGTCTGCCTCGCTTCAGGCAGGGCAACGGACAACGGGTAGACCCGGCTTCGGGTCCGGCGTCCCGCCGCGGAGGCCGCCGCCGAGTCGAGGCAGCCGCTCGCGGGGCAAGGGGACTGCCTCGCTCCCGGCAGGGATGCGGACACCGGTTGGACTTGGCTCCAAGGCCGGCGTGCCGCCGGGAAAAACGTTGCGGAGTCGAGGCGGCCGCTCGCGGAGGCAATGGGTCTGCCTCGCTCCGGGCAGGGGGGTGGACACCGGGTCGACACGGCTTCGGGGCCGGCGTGCCGCCGGGGAAAACGCCGCGGAGTTGAGGCGGGCGCTGGCGGGGGACTCGTGTCTGCCTCGCTCAGGGCAACGCAACGGACACCGTGTGGACACGGCTCCCGGGCAGGCGTAGCGCCGCGAAAGGCGCCGCCAAGTCGAGGCGGCCACTCGCGGGAGCAAGGGGTCTGCCTCGCTCCGGCCAGGGCTGCCGACACCGGGTGGACCAAACTCCAAGGTCTGCCTGCCGACGGGGAAAGCGCCGCGGAGTCAAGGCGGCCGCTCACGGGTGCAACGGGTCTGCCTCGCTCCCAGCAGGGCGGCAGACACCGGGTGGACCCGGCTCCGGGGTTGGCGTGCTGCCGCGGAGGGCGCTGCCGTGTTGAGGCGGCCGATCGCGGGGGCAACGGGTTAACCTCGCTCCAGGCATGGCGGCGGACACTGGGTGGACCCGGCTCCAGGGCCGGAGAGCCACCGCAAGGGGCATTGCCATGCCGAGGCCGCCGCTTGCAAAGGCAACGGGTCTGACTCGCTCCGGGCAGGGCGGGGGACACCGGGTGGAACTTGGTCCGGGGCCGGCGTGCCGCCGCAAAGGGCGTCACGGAGTCGAGGCGGTTGCTGGCGGGGGGAAAGGGTTCTGCCTCGCTCCGGGCCGGGCGGTGGACACCGGGTGGATCCGCCTCCAGGGCCGGCGTGCCGCCGCGGAGGGCACCATCGAGTCGAGGCGGCCGCTCGTGGGGGCAAGGGGTCTGCTTCGCTCCAGGCAGGGAAGCGGACAGCAGGTCGACCCGGCTCCGGGGCCGACATGCCGCCGGAGAAAGCGCCGCCGAGTCGAGGAGGCCGCTCGCGGGGGCATGTTGTCTGCCTCGCAACGGGCAGGGTTGCGGACACCGGGTGGACCCTACTTTGAGGCCGGCCTGCCGACGGGGAAAGCGCTGCGGAGTCGAGGCTGTTGCTCGCGGGGTCAAGGGGTCTGCCTCGCTCCGGGCAGGGCGGCGGACAGCGGGTCGACCCGTCTCCGGGTCTGGCGTTCCGCCAGTGAATGCGCCAGGGAGTCGAGGCGGCCGGTCGCGGGGGCAAGGGGTCTGCCTTGCTCGGGGCAGGGCGGCGGACACCGGGTGGACTCGGCTCCGGGGCCAGCGTGCCACCGGGAAAGTGCCGTTGAATCGACGCGGCCGCTCCCGAGGGCAAATGGTCTGCCTCGCTCGGGGCAGGGCGGCGGACACCGGGTGGACCCGGATCCGGGGCCGGCGTTCCGCCGCGTAGGACCCCGCCGAATCGAGACGGCCGCTCGCGTGGGCAACGGGTCTGCCTCGCTCCGGGCAGGGGGGCGGACACCGGGTCGACACGGCTTTGGGGCCGGCGTGCCGCCGGAGAAAGCGCCGCGGAGTCGAGGCTGTTGCTCGCGGGGTCAAGGGGTCTGCCTCGCTCGGGGCAGGGCGGCGGACACCGGGTGGACCCGGCTCCGAGGCCAGCGTGCCGCCGCGGAGAGCGCAGCCGAGTCGGGGCGGCCGCTCGCGGGGCAAGGGATCTGCCTTGCTCCGGGCAGGGCGGCGGAAACCGGGTGGACCCGGCTCCAGGGCCAGCGTGAGGCTGGGAAAAGCGCCGCATGGTCGAGGCGGCCGGTCGCGGGGGCAAGGGGTCTGCTTCCCTCCGGGCAGGACGGCGGACACCGTGTGGACCCGGATCCGGAGCCGGCGTTCCTCCCCGTAGGACCCCGCCGAGTCGAGGCGGCCGCTCGCGGGGGCAACGGGTCTGCCTCACTCCGGGCAGGGCAGCGGACACCGGGAGGACCCGGCTCCGGTGTCGGCGTCCCGCCGGGAAAGTGCCGTGGAGTCGAGGCGGCCGCTCACGGGGGCAACGGATTTGCCTCGCTACAGGCAGGGCGGCGGACACCGGGTCCGCCCGGCTCCGAGGCCGGCGTGCCGCCGCGGAGGACGCCGCCGAATCGAGGCAGGCACTCGCGGGGGGAAGGGGTTTGCCTCGCTCCGGGCAGGACGGCGGACACCAAGTGCAGCCGGCACCGGGATCGACGTTCCGCCTTGGAGGGCGCCGCGGAGTTGAGGCGGCCGCTCGCGGGGGCAAGGGGTCTGCCTCGCTCCAGGAATTGCGGCGGACACCGGGTGGACCTGGCTCCGAGGCCTGCGTCCCGCCGGGAAAGTGCCCTGGAGTCGAGGCGGCCGCTCACGGGGGCAACGGATTTGCCTCGCACCGGGCAGGGCGGCAGACACCGGGTCCACCCGGCTCCGGGGCCGGCGTGCCGCCGCGGAGGGCGCCATCGAGTCGAGGCGGCCGCTCGCGGGGGCAAAGGGTCTGCTTCGCTCCGGGCAGGACGGCGGACACCGGGTGGACCCGGATCCGGAGCCGGCGTTCCTCCGTGTAGGACCCCGCCGAGTCGAGGCGGCCGCTCGCGGGGGCAACGGGTCTGCCTCACTCCGGGCAGAACGGCGGACACCGGGTGGACCCGGTTCCGGTGTCGGCGTGCCGCCGGGGAGGGCGCCGCAGAGTCGAGGCTGTCGCTCGCGGGGGCAAGGGGTCTGCCTCGCTCCGAGCAGGGCGGCGGACAGCGTGTCGACCCGGATCCGGGGCCGGCATGACGCCGCGAAGAGCGCTGCCGAGTCGATGCTGCCGCTCGCGGGGGCAAGGGGTCTGCCTCGCTCCGAGCAGGGCGGCGCACACCAGATGGATCCGATTCCGGGGCACGAGTGCCGCCGCGGAGGGCGACGCTGAATCGAGGCGGCCGCTCGCAGGGTCATGGTGTCTGCCTCGCTCCGTGCAGGGCGGCGAACACCGGGTGGTCCCGGCTCCGGGGCCAGCGTGAGGCCGCGGAAAGAGCCGCGGAGTCGAGGCGGCTGCTCGCGGGAGCAAGGGGTCTGCCTCGCTTTTGGAATTGCGGCGGACACCGGGTAGACCTGGCTCCGGGGCCGGCGTCCCGCCGGGAAAGTGCCGTGGAGTCGAGGCGGCCGCTCACGGGGGCAACGGATTTGCCTCGCACCAAGTAGTGCGGCGGACACCGGGTCCACCCGGCTCCGGGGCCGGCATGCCGCCACGGAGGACGATGCCGAATCGAGGCAGTCACTCGCGGGGGGGAAGGGGTTTGCCTCGCTCCGGGCAGGAGGGCAGACACCGGGTGCAGCCGGCACCGGTATCAGCGTTGTGC
>NW_027635696.1:0-32070 GCF_903797595.1 Erithacus rubecula | reverse complement strand
AGCCGCCGCCTCGACTCGGCCGCCGCCCTCCGTAGCGGCACTCCTGCCTGGAGTGGGGTCCACCCGTGTCCGCCGCCCTGCCCCAGGCGAGGCAGACCCGTTTCCCTTGCGATCGGCTGCCTCGACTCGGCGGCGTTATCCCGCGACGCGACGGCCCCGGAGCCAGGTCCTATTTGTGTCCGCAGCCTTGCCCGGAGCGAGGCAGACCCCTTGCCCCCGCGAGCTGTCGCCTCGACTCGGTGGCGCCCTCGGCGGCGGCATGCCGGCTCCGGAGCCGGACCACCGGTGTCCGCCGCCCTGCCCGGAGCGAGGCAGACCCCATGCATTCGCAAGCGTCCACTTCGACTCCGCGGCGCTTTCCCGTCGGCAGGCCGGCCCCGGAGCCAGGTCCACCCGTGTTCGCCGCCTGCCCGGAGCGAGGCAGAACCCTTGCCCCCGCGAGCGGCCGCCTCGACTCGACGACGACCTCCGCGGCGGCACGCCGGCCCCGAAGCCGGTCGACCCGGTGTCTTCCGCCCTGCCCGGAGCGAGGTAGACCCCTTTGCATCCGCGAGTGGCCGCCTCGACTCGGTGGTGCTTTCTCCCGGCACGCCGGCTCCAGAGCCGGGTCCACCCAGTGTCCGCCGCCATGCCTGGACCGAGGCAGACCCCTTGCCCCCGCGAGCGGCCGCCTCGACTCGGCGACGCCTTCCGCAACGGATTGCCAGCACCGGACCCGGGTCCGCCCGGTGTCCGCCGCTCTGCTCTGATCGAGGCAAACCCCTTGCCCCGCGAGCGGCCGCCTCGTCTCGGCGGCGTTTTCTCCGGCGGCACGCCGGCTCCGGAGCCGGGTCCACCCGTGTCCGCCGCCATACTGGAACGAGGCAGACCCCTTGCCCCCGGGAGCGGCCGCCTCAACTCCGCGGCGCCCTCCAAGGCGGAACGTCGATCGGTGCCGGCTGCACCCAGTGTCCGCCGTCCTGCCCGGAGCGAGGAAAACCCCTTGCCCCCGCGAGCGACTGCCTCGATTCGGCGGCGTCTTCCGCGGCGGCACGCCGGCCTCGGAGCCGGGCGGACCCGGTGTCCGCCGCCCTGCCTGTAGCGAGGCAATCCGTTGCCCCCGTGAGCGGACCGCCTCGACTCCACGGCACTTTCCCGGCGGGACGCCGGCCCGGAGCCAGGTCTACCCGGTGTCCGCCGCAATTCCAGGAGCGAGGCAGACCCCTTGCCCCCGCGAGCTGCCGCCTCGACTCCGCGGCGCTTTCCCCGGCCTCACGCTGGCCCCGGAGCCGGGACCACCCGGTGTTCGCCGCCCCCTGCACGAAGCGAGGCAGACACCGTGACCCTGCGAGCGGCCGCCTCGATTCAGCGTCGCCCTCGCGGCGGCACTCGTGCCCCGGAGTCAGATCCATCTGGTGTGCGCCGCCCTGCTCGGAGCGAGGCAGACCCTTGCCCCCGCGAGCGGCCGCCCCGACTCGGCTGCGCTCTCCGCGGCGGCACGCTGCCTCGGAGCCGGGTCCACCCGTGTCCGCCGCCCCTGGCCCGAGCAAGGCAGACCCCTTGCCCCCGCGACCGGCCGCCTCGACTCCCTGGCGCATTCACTGGCGGAACGCCAGACCCGGAGACGGGTCGACCCGCTGTCCGCCCCCCCTGCCCGGAGCGAGGCAGACCCGTTGCCCCCGCGAGCGGCCGCCTCGACTCGGCGGGGTCCTACGCGGCAGAACGCCGGCCCGGAGCCGGTCCACCCGGTGTCCGCCGTCTTGCCCGGAGCGAAGCAAACCTCTTGACCCCGCAAGCGGCCACCTCGACTCAGCGGCGGTTTTTCCGGCGGAATGCCGGCCCCGAGCCGGGTCCACCCGGTGTTTGCCGCCCTGCCCGGAGCGAGGCAGACCCGTTGCCCCCGTGAGCGGCCGCCTTGACTCCGCGGCGCTTTACCCGGCGGCACCGGCCCCGGAGACCGGTCGACCCGTTGTCCGCAGCAATGAGACTAAGTGCAAGGTAGACCTCTTGTCCCGAGCCGGGAAGATCTGTGTGCGCCATAATGAGAATAAGAGCGAGGTAGACCTGTTGTCCGAGCCGGGTCCACCCGGTGTCCGCCGCCCTGCCCGGAGGGAAGCAGACCCCTTGCCCCCGCGAGCGGCCGCCTCGACTCCGCAACACTTTTTGGGGCGGCACGCCGGCCCCAGGGCCGGGTCCACTTGGTGTCCGCCGCCCTGCCTGGAGCGAGTCAGACCTGTCGGCCCGTGAGCGACCGCCTCGACTCGGCGGCGCTTTCCTTGGCGGCACGCCGGCCCCGGAGACCGGTCGACCCGTTGTCCGCCGCCCTGCCCAGTACGAGGCAGACCCCTTGCATCCGCGTGCGGCCGCCTCGACTCCGCGGCGCTTTACCCGGCGGCACGGCGGCCCCGGAGCCGGGTCGACCCGGTGTCCGCAGCAATGAGACTAAGTGCAAGGTAGACCTCTTGTCCCGGACCCGGGAAGATCTGGTGTCCGCCGCAATGAGAATAAGTGCGCGGTAAACCTGTTGTCCTGGAGCCAGGTCCACCCGGTGTCCACCGCCCTGCCCGGAGCGACACAGACCCCTTGACCCGCGAGCAACAGCTCGACTCTGCGGCGCCCTCCCACGCGGCACGCCGACCCCGGAGACCGGTCCACCCGGTGTCCGCCGCCCTGCCCAGAGTGAGGCAGGCCCCTTGCCCTTGCGAGCGGTCGCCTCCACTCGGCGGCGCCCTCCGCGGTGGCACGCCGGCCGCGAAGCCGGGTCGACCCGCTGTCCACCGCCCTGCCTGGAGCGAAGCAGACCCGTCGGCCCGCGAGCGACCGCCTCGACTCGGCGGCGCTACCTCGGCGGCACGCCGGCCTTGGAGCCGGATCCAACCTGTGTCCGCCGCCCTGCCCGGAGCGAGGCAGACCCCTTGCCCCCGCGAGCGGCCGTCTCGACTCGGCGGGGTCCTACGTGGCGGCACGCCGGCCCCGGAGCTGTGTCCACCCGGTGTCCGTTCCCTGCCCGGAGCGAGGCAGACACGTGTCCCCTGCCAGCCCCCGTTTCGACTCCGCGGCGCTTTCCCCGGCGGCACGCCAGCCTGGAGCCGTGTTCACCCGTGTGCCCCGCCCTGCCCGGAGCGAGGCAGAATCATGCCACCGCAAGCGGCCGCCTCGACTCGGCGGCGCTTTATCCGGCGGCCCGGCCCAGAGCCGGGTCCCCCTGGTGTCCCCGCCTTGCAAGGAGCGAGGCAGAACCCCTGCCCCCGCGAGCGGCCGCCTCGACTCGGCGGCGCTTTCTCCGCGGCGGCACGCCGGCCCGAAGCCGGGTCTACATGTTGTCCGTTGCCCTGCCCCGAGCGAGGCAGAACCGTTGGCCCGCGAGAGGCCGCCTCGACTCGGCGGCGTTTTCTCCGGCGGCACGCCGGCCTCGGAGCCGGGTCCACCCGGTGTCCGCCGCCTGCTCCGAGCGGGCAGACCCTTGCCCCCGCGAGCGGCCGCCTCGACTCCCTGGCGCTTTCACGGCGAACGCCGGACCCGGAGACGGCGACCCGCAGTCCGCCGCCCTGCCCGGAGTGAGGCAGACCCGTTGTTCCAGCGAGCGGCCGCCTCGAATCAGGCGGGTCCTACGCGGCGGAACGCCCGGCCCCGGAGCGGGTCCACCCGGTGTCTGCCGCTTTGCCCAGCTAGGCAGACCCTTGCCCCGGCGAGCGGCGCCTCGACGCGGCGGCGCTTTCTCCGCGGCGGCAGGCCGACCCCGGAGTCGGGTCGACCTGGTGTCCGCCGCCCTGCCCAGAGCGTGGCAGATCCCTTGCCCCGTGATCGGCAACCTCGATACTGCGGCGCTCTCCGCGGCAGAACGCCGGCCCCGGAGCCAGGTCCACCGGTGTCCGTTGCCGTCCTGGACCGAGGCAGACCCTTGCCCCCTGCGAGCGGCCGCCTCGACTGCGGCGCTTTCCCCGCCGGCACGCCGGCCCCGGAGCCGGGTCGACCGGTACCCGCCTTGCCCGAGGAGACCTGCCCCGCGAGCGTCCACTTCAACTCCGCGGCGCTTCCGTCGGCAGGCCGGCCCCGGAGTTGGTCCACCCGGTGTCCGCGCCCTGCCTGAACCGAGGCAGACCCTTGCCCTCGCGAGCGCCGCCTCGACTCCGCGGCGCCATTCGCGGTGGCAGCCGGCCCCGGAGCTGGATCCACCGGTGCACGCGCCTGCCTAAGATGAGGCAGACTCCTTGCCTTCGCGAGCGACCCCTCGACTCGCGGCGTCCTTGTGGCGGCACGCTGGCAAGGAGCCGGGTACCCGGCGTCGCCGCCCTGCACAGAGTAGGCAGACCCCTTGCCCCGCGAGCGGCCGCCTCGACTCGGCGCGCCCTCCGTAGCGGCACTCCTGCCCTGGAGTGGGGTCCACCCGGTGTCCGCCGCCTGCCCAGGGCGAGGCAGACCCGTTCCCTTGCGATCGGCTGCCTCGACTCGGCGGCGTTATCCCCGGCGACGCGACGGCCCCGGAGCCAGGTATATTTGTGTCCGCAGCCTTGCCCGGAGCGAGGCAGACCCCTTGCCCCCGCGAGCCTGTCGCCTCGACGCGTGTGCGCCCTCGGCGGCGGCATGCCGGCTCCGGAGCCGGATCCACCCGGTGTCCGCCGCCCTGCCCGGAGCGAGGCAGACAGCTTGCTCCCGCGATCGGCCGTCGACACGGCGGCGTGCTTTGCGGCGGCACGCCGGCCCTGGAGCCGGGTCGACCCGGTGTCTGCTGCCCTGCCCAGAGCGAGGCAGACCCATGCATTCGCAAGCGTCCACTTCGACTCCGCGGCGCTTTCCCCGTCGGCAGGCCGGCCCCGGAGCCAGGTCCACCCGGTGTTCGCCGCCCTGCCCGGAGCGAGGCAGGCCCCTTGCCCCCGCGAGCGGCCGCCTCGACTCGACGACGACCTCCGCGGCGGCACGCCGGCCCCGAAGCGGGTCGACCCGGTGTCTTCCGCCCGGAGCGAGGTAGACCCCTTGCATCCGCGAGTGGCCGCCTCGGCTCGGTGGTGCTTTCTCCGGCGGCACGCCGGCTCAGAGCCGGGTCCACCCAGTGTCCGCCGCAATTCCTGGACCGAGGCAGACCCCTTGCCCCCGCGAGCGGCCGCCTCGACTCGGCGACGCCTTCCGCAACGGATTGCCAGCACCGGACCCGGTCCGCCCGGTGTCCGCCGCTCTGCCCTGATCGAGGCAAACCCCTTGCCCCCCCGCGAGCGGCCGCCTCGGCTCGGCGGCGCTTTCTCCGCGGCGGCATGCCGGCCCCGAAGCCGGGTCCGACCCGGTGTGTGCCGCCATGCCCGGAGCGAGGCAGACCCCTTGCATCCGTGAGCGGCCGCCTCGACTCGGCGGCGCTTTCTCCGGCGGCACGCCGGCTCCGGAGCCGGGTCCACCCGGTGTCCGCCGCCATACCTGGACCGAGGCAGACCCCTTGCCCCCGCGAGCGGCCGCCTCAACTCCGCGGCGCCCTCCACGGCGGCACGCCGACCCCGGTGCCGGCTGCACCCGGTGTCCGCCGTCCTGCCCGGAGCGAGGCAAAAACCCCTTCCCCACCCGCGAGTGAACTGCCTCGATTCGGCGGCGTCTTCCGCGGCGGCACGCCGGCCTCGGAGCCGGGCGGACCCGGTGTCCGCCGCCTGCCTGTAGCGAGGCAAATCCGTTGCCCCCGTGAGCGTCCGCCTCGACTCCACGGCACTTTCCCGGCGGGACGCCGGCCCCGGAGCCAGGTCTACCCGGTGTCCGCCGCAATTCCAGGAGCGAGGCAGACCCCTTGCTCCCGCGAGCAGCCGCCTCGAATCCGCGGCGCTTTCCCCGGCCTCACGCTAGCCCCGGAGCCGGGACCACCCGGTGTTCGCCGCCCTGCACGGAGTGAGGCAGACACCATGACCCTGCGAGCGGCCGCCTCGATTCAGCGTCGCCCTCCGCGGCGGCACTCGTGCCCCGGAGTCAGATCCATCTGGTGTGCGCCGCCCTGCTCGGAGCGAGGCAGACCCCTTGGCCCCGCGAGTGCCTGCCTCGATTCGGCGGCGTCTTCCGCGGCGGCACGCCGGCCTCGGAGCCGGGCGGACCCGGTGTCCGCCGCCCTGCCTGTAGCGAGGCAAATCCGTTGCCCCCGTGAGCGGCCGCCTCGACTCCACGGCACTTTCCCGGCGGGACGCCGGCCCCGGAGCCAGGTCCACCCGGTGTCCGCCGCAATTCCTGGAGCGAGGCAGACCCTTTGCCCCCGCGAGCTGCCGCCTCGACCATGCGGCGCTTTTCCCAGCCTCACGCTGGCCCTGGAGCCGGGTCCACCCGGTGTCCGCCGCCCTGCCCGGAGCAAGGCAGATCCCTTGCCCCGCGAGCGGCCGCCCCGACTCGGCTGCGCTCTCCGCGGCGGCACGCTGGCCTCGGAGCCGGGTCCACCCGGTGTCCGCCGCCCTGCCCCGAGCGAGGGAGACCATTTGCCCCCGCGAGCGGCCGCGTCGATTCAACGGCACTTTCCCGGTGGCACGCTGGCCCCGGAGCCGAGTCCACCCGGTGTCCGCCGCCCTGCCCCGAGCAAGGCAGACCCCTTGCCCCCGCGACCGGCCGCCTCGACTCCCTGGCGCATTCACTGGCGGAACGCCGACCCCGGAGCCAGGTCTACCCGGTGTCCGCCGCAATTTCCAGGAGCGAGGCAGACCCCTTGCTCCCGCGAGCAGCCGCCTCGATCCGCGGCGCTTTCCCCGGCCTCACGCTGGCCCCGGAGCCGGGACCACCGGTGTTCGCCGCCCTGCACGAAGCGAGCAGACACCGTGGACCCTGCGAGCGGCCGCCTCGATTCAGCGTCGCCCTCCGCGGCGGCACTCGTGCCCGGAGTCAGATCCATCTGGTGTGCGCCGCCCTGCTTGGAGCGAGGCAGACCCCTTGCCCCCGCGACCGCCGCCTCGACTCCCTGGCGCATTCACTGGCGGAACGCCAAGACACGGAGACGGGTCGACCCGCCTGTCCGCCGCCCTGCCCGGAGCGAGGCAGACCACCTTGACCCCCGCGAGCAATAGCCTCGACTTGGCGGCGCTTTCTCTGGCGGCACGCCGGCCCCGGAGACGGGTCCACCCTGTGTCCGCCGCACTGCCCATAGCGAGGCAGCCCGTTGCCCCCGCGAGCAGCCGCCTCGACCGGCGGGGCGCTTTCCGCGGTGGCACTCTGGCCCCGTAGCTGGGTCTACCCGGTGTCCGCAGCAATGAGACTAAGTGTGAGGTAGACCTGCTGTACCGGAGCCGGGAAGATCTGGTGTCCGGGGTAATGAGAATAAATGCGAGGTAGACCTGTTGTCCCAGAGCCGGGTCCACCCGGTGTCCGCCGCCCTGCCCGAAGAGAGGCAGACCCGTTGCCCCGGCGAGCGGCCGCCTCGACTCGGCGGCGCCCTTCGCGGCGGCACTCTGCCCCGGAGAAGCTGTCCACTTGGTGTCCGCAGCAATGAGACTAAGGCAAGGTAGACCTCTTGTCCCGGAGCCGGGAAGATCTGGTGTCCGCCGTAATGAGAATAAGTGCGCGGTAAACCTGTTGTCCCGGAGCCAGGTCCACCCGGTGTCCGCCGCCCTGCCCGGAGCGAGGCAGACCCGTTGCCCCCGCGAGCGGTGGCCTCGACTCGGCGGGGTCCTACGCGGCAGAACGCCGGCCCCGGAGCCGGGTCCACCCGGTGTCCGCCGTCTTGCCCGGAGCGAAGCAAACCTCTTGACCCCGCAAGCGGCCACCTCGAGTCGGCGGCGGTTTTTTCCGGCCGAATGCCGGCCCCGAGCCGGGTCCACCCGGTGTCTGCCGCTTTGCCCAGAGCGAGGCAGACCCCTTGCCCCCGCGAGCGACCGCCTCGTCTCGGCGACGCCTTCCGCAACGGATTGCCAGCACCGGAGCCGGGTCCGCCCGGTGTCCGCCGCTCTGCCCTGATCGAGGCAAACCCCTTGCCCCCGCGAGCGGGCCGCCTCGTCTCGGCGGCGCTTTCTCCGCGGCGGCACGCCGGCCCCGAAGCCGGGTCGACCCGGTGTGTGCCGCCATGCCCGGAGCGAGGCAGACCCCTTGCACCCGTGAGCGGCCGCCTCGACTCGGCGGCGCTTTCTCTCCGGCGGCACGCCGGCTCCGGAGCCGGGTCCACCCGGTGTCCGCCGCCATACCTGGACCGAGGCAGACCCCTTGCCCCCGCGAGCGGCCCGCCTCAACTCCGCGGCGCCCTCCAAGGCGGAACGTCGATCCCGGTGCCGGCTGCACCCGGTGTCCGCCGTCCTGCCCGGAGCGAGGAAAACCCCTTCCCCCTGCGAGTGACTGCCTCGATTCGGCGGCGTCTTCCGCGGCGGCACGCCGGCCTCGGAGCCGGGTGGACCCGGTGTCCGCCGCACTACTTGGAGCGAGGCAAATCCGTTGCCCCCGTGAGCGGCCGCCTCGACTCCACGGCACTTTCCCCGGCGGGACGCCGGCCCCGGAGCCAGGTCTACCCGGTGTCCGCCGCAATTCCAGGAGCGAGGCAGACCCCTTGCCCCCGCGAGCTGCCGCCTCGACCATGCGGCGCTTTTCCCAGCCTCACGCTGGCCCTGGAGCCGGGTCCATCCGGTGTCCGCCGCCCTAACCGGAGCAAGGCAGATCCCTTGCCCCGCGAGCGGCCGCCCCGACTCGGCTGCGCTCTCCGCGGCGGCACGCTGGCCTCGGAGCCGGGTCCACCCGGTGTCCGCCGCCCTGCCCCGAGCAAGGCAGACCCCTTGCCCCCGCGACCGGCCGCCTCGACTCCCTGGCGCATTCACTGGCGGAACGCCGACCCCGAGCCAGGTCTACCCGGTGTCCGCCGCCATACCTGGACCGAGGCAGACCCCTTGCCCCCGCGAGCGGCCGCCTCAACTCCGCGGCGCCCTCCAAGGCGGAATGTCGATCCCCGTGCCGGCTGCACCCGGTGTCCGCCGTCCTGCCCGGAGCGAGGCAGACCATTTGCCCCCGCGAGCGGCCGCGTCGATTCAACGGCACTTTCGCGGTGGCACGCTGGCTCCGGAGCCGAGTCCACCGGTGTCCGCCGCCCTGCCCCGAGCAAGGCAGACCCCTTGCCCCCGCGACCGGCCGCCTCGACTCCCTGGCGCATTCACTGGCGGAACGCCGGCCCCGGAGCCGGGTCCACCCGGTGTCCGCCGTCCTGCCCGGAGCGAGGCAGACCCCTTGACCCCGCGAGCGGCCGCCTCGACTCCGCGGCGCCCTCCAAGGCGGAACGTCGATCCCGGTGCCGGCTGCACCCGGTGTCCGCCGTCCTGCCCGGAGCGAGGCAGACCCCTTGACCCCGCGAGCAACAGCCTCGACTCGGCGGCGCTTTCTCCGGCGGCACGCCGGCCCCGGAGCCGGGTCCACCCAGTGTCCGCCGCACTGCCCATAGCGAGGCAGACCCGTTGCCCCCGCGAGCGGCCGCCACGACTCAGCGGCGCCCTTCGTGGCGGCACACCGACCACAAAGCGGGGTCCACCCGGTGTCCGCAGCAATGAGACTAAGTGCGAGGTAGACCTGTTGTACCGGAGCCGGGAAGATCTGGTGTCCGGGGTAATGAGAATAAATGCGAGGTAGACCTGTTGTCCCAGAGCCGGGTCCACCCGGTGTCCGCCGCCCTGCCCGAAGAGAGGCAGACCCGTTGCCCCGGCGAGCGGCCGCCTCGACGCGGCGGCGCCCTTCGCGGCGGCACTCTGGCTCCGGAGAAGGGTCCACTTGGTGTCCGCAGCAATGAGACTAAGTGCAAGGTAGACCTCTTGTCCCGGAGCCGGGAAGATCTGGTGTCCGCCGTAATGAGAATAAGTGCGCGGTAAACCTGTTGTCCCGGAGCCAGGTCCACCCGGTGTCCGCCGCCCTGCCCGGAGTGAGGCAGACCCGTTGCCCACGCGAGCGGCCGTCTCGATTCGACGACGACCTCCGCGGCGGCTTGCCAGCACCGGATCCGGGTCCACCCGGTGTCCGCCGTCCTGCCCGGAGCGAGGCAGACCCGTTGCCCACGCGAGCGGCCGCCTCGACTCGGCGGCGCTTTCCCCGGCGGCACGCCGGCCCCGGAGCCGGGACCACCCGGTGTCCGCAGCAATGAGACTAAGTGTGAGGTAGACCTGCTGTACTGGAGCCGGGAAGATCTGGTGTCCGGGGTAATTAGAATAAATGCGAGGTAGACCTGTTGTCCCAGAGCCGGGTCCACCCGGTGTCCGCCGCCCTGCCTGAACCGAGGCAGACCCCTTGCCCTCGCGAGCGGCCGCCTGGAATCCGCGGCGCCCTTCGCGGTGGCACGCCGGCCCCGGAGCTGGATCCACCCGGTGCACGCCGCCCTGCCCTAAGCGAGGCAGACTCCTTGCCTTCGCGAGCGACCTCCTCGACTCGGCGGTGTCCTCTGTGGCGGCACGCTGGCAAGGGAGCCGGGTCCACCCGGCGTCTGCCGCCCTGCCAAGAGTGAGGCAGACCCCTTGCCCCCCGCGAGCGGCCGCCTCGACTCCGCGGCGCTTTCCCCCGGCCTCACGCTGGCCACGGATCCGGGTCCACCCCGTGTCCGCCGCCCTGCACGTAGCGAGGCAGACCCCTTGACGCCGCGAGCGGCCGCCTCGACTCGGCGCCGCCCTCCGTAGCGGCACTCCTGCCCTGGAGTGGGGTCCACCCGGTGTCCGCCGCCCTGCCCAGGGCGAGGCAGACCCGTTTCCCTTGCGATCGGCTGCCTCGACTCGGCGGCGTTATCCCCGGCGACGCGACGGCCCCGGAGCCAGGTCCTATTTGTGTCCGCAGCCTTGCCCGGAGCGAGGCAGACCCCTTGCCCCCGCGAGCTGTCGCCTCGACTCGGTGGCGCCCTCGGCGGCGGCATGCCGGCTCCGGAGCCGGATCCACCCGGTGTCCGCCGCCCTGCCCGGAGCGAGGCAGACCCCATGCATTCGCAAGCGTCCACTTCGACTCCGCGGCGCTTTCCCCGTCGGCAGGCCGGCCCCGGAGCCAGGTCCACCCGGTGTTCGCCGCCCTGCCCGGAGCGAGGCAGAACCCTTGCCCCCGCGAGCGGCCGCCTCGACTCGACGACGACCTCCGCGGCGGCACGCCGGCCCCGAAGCCGGGTCGACCCGGTGTCTTCCGCCCTGCCCGGAGCGAGGTAGACCGCTTGCATCCGCGAGTGGCCGCCTCGACTCGGCGGCGCTTTCTCCGGCGGCACGCCGGCTCCAGAGCCGGGTCCACCCAGTGTCCGCCGCAATTCCTGGACCGAGGCAGACCCCTTGCCCCCGCGAGCGGCCGCCTCGACTCGGCGACGCCTTCCGCAACGGATTGCCAGCACCGGACCCGGGTCCGCCCGGTGTCCGCCGCTCTGCCCTGATCGAGGCAAACCCCTTGCCCCCGCGAGCGGCCGCCTCGTCTCGGCGGCGATTTCTCCGGCGGCACGCCGGCTCCGGAGCCGGGTCCACCCGGTGTCCGCCGCCATACCTGGAACGAGGCAGACCCCTTGCCCCCGGGAGCGGCCGCCTCAACTCCGCGGCGCCCTCCAAGGCGGAACGTCGATCCCGGTGCCGGCTGCACCCAGTGTCCGCCGTCCTGCCCGGAGCGAGGAAAACCCCTTCCCCCCGCGAGTGACTGCCTCGATTCGGCGGCGTCTTCCGCGGCGGCACGCCGGCCTCGGAGCCGGGCGGACCCGGTGTCCGCCGCCCTGCCTGTAGCGAGGCAAATCCGTTGCCCCCGTGAGCGGCCGCCTCGACTCCACGGCACTTCCCGGCGGGACGCCGGCCCCGGAGCCAGGTCTACCCGGTGTCCGCCGCAATTCCAGGAGCGAGGCAGACCCCTTGCCCCCGCGAGCTGCCGCCTCGACTCCGCGGCGCTTTCCCCGGCCTCACGCTGGCCCCGGAGCCGGGACCACCCGGTGTTCGCCGCCCTGCACGAAGCGAGGCAGACACCATGACCCTGCGAGCGGCCGCCTCGATTCAGCGTCGCCCTCCGCGGCGGCACTCGTGCCCCGGAGTCAGATCCATCTGGTGTGCGCCGCCCTGCTCGGAGCGAGGCAGACCCCTTGCCCCCGCGAGCGGCCGCCCCGACTCGGCTGCGCTCTCCGCGGCGGCACGCTGGCCTCGGAGCCGGGTCCACCCGGTGTCCGCCGCCCTGCCCCGAGCAAGGCAGACCCCTTGCCCCCGCGACCGGCCGCCTCGACTCCCTGGCGCATTCACTGGCGGAACGCCAGACCCGGAGACGGGTCGACCCGCTGTCCGCCGCCCTGCCCGGAGCGAGGCAGACCCGTTTCCCACGCGAGCGGCCGTCTCGATTCGGCGGGGTCCTACGCGGCGGAAAGCCGGCCCCGGAGCCGGGTCCACCCGGTGTCCGCCGTCTTGCCGGAGCGAAGCAAACCTCTTGACCCCGCAAGCGGCCACCTCGACTCAGCGGCGGTTTTTCCGGCGGAATGCCGGCCCCGGAGCCGGGTCCACCCGGTGTTTGCCGCCCTGCCCGGAGCGAGGCAGACCCGTTGCCCCCGCGAGCGGCCGCCTCGACTCCGCGGCGCTTTACCCGGCGGCACGCCGGCCCCGGAGACCGGTCGACCCGTTGTCCGCAGCAATGAGACTAAGTGCAAGGTAGACCTCTTGTCCCGGAGCCGGGAAGATCTGGTGTGCGCCATAATGAGAATAAGAGCGAGGTAGACCTGTTGTCCCGGAGCCGGGTCCACCCGGTGTCCGCCGCCCTGCCCGGAGGGAGGCAGACCCCTTGCCCCCGCGAGCGGCCGCCACGACTCCGCAACACTTTTTGCGGCGGCACGCCGGCCCCAGAGGCCGGGTCCACTTGGTGTCCGCCGCCCTGCCTGGAGCGAGTCAGACCTGTCGGCCCGTGAGCGACCGCCTCGACTCGGCGGCGCTTTCCTTGGCGGCACGCCGGCCCCGGAGACCGGTCGACCCGTTGTCCGCCGCCCTGCCCAGTACGAGGCAGACCCCTTGCATCCGCGTGCGGCCGCCTCGACTCCGCGGCGCTTTACCCGGCGGCACGGCGGCCCCGGAGCCGGGTCGACCCGGTGTCCGCAGCAATGAGACTAAGTGCAAGGTAGACCTCTTGTCCCGGAGCCGGGAAGATCTGGTGTCCGCCGCAATGAGAATAAGTGCGCGGTAAACCTGTTGTCCTGGAGCCAGGTCCACCCGGTGTCCACCGCCCTGCCCGGAGCGACACAGACCCCTTGACCCCGCGAGCAACAGCCTCGACTCTGCGGCGCCCTCCCACGCGGCACGCCGACCCCGGAGACCGGTCCACCCGGTGTCCGCCGCCCTGCCCAGAGTGAGGCAGGCCCCTTGCCCTTGCGAGCGGTCGCCTCCACTCGGCGGCGCCCTCCGCGGTGGCACGCCGGCCGCGAAGCCGGGTCGACCCGCTGTCCACCGCCCTGCCTGGAGCGAAGCAGACCCGTCGGCCCGCGAGCGACCGCCTCGACTCGGCGGCGCTACCTCGGCGGCACGCCGGCCTTGGAGCCGGATCCAACCTGTGTCCGCCGCCCTGCCCGGAGCGAGGCAGACCCCTTGCCCCCGCGAGCGGCCGTCTCGACTCGGCGGGGTCCTACGTGGCGGCACGCCGGCCCCGGAGCTGTGTCCACCCGGTGTCCGTTTCCCTGCCCTGAGCGAGGCAGACACGTGTCCCCTGCCAGCCCCCGTTTCGACTCCGCGGCGCTTTCCCCGGCGGCACGCCAGCCCTGGAGCCGTGTTCACCCGGTGTTCCCCGCCCTGCCCGGAGCGAGGCAGACATCATGCCACCGCAAGCGGCCGCCTCGACTCGGCGGCGCTTTATCCGGCGGCCCGGCGGCCCCAGAGCCGGGTCCCCCTGGTGTCCCCGCCTTGCAAGGAGCGAGGCAGAACCCCTGCCCCCGCGAGCGGCCGCCTCGACTCGGCGGCGCTTTCTCCGCGGCGGCACGCCGGCCCCGAAGCCGGGTCTACATGTTGTCCGTTGCCCTGCCCCGAGCGAGGCAGAACCGTTGGCCCGCGAGAGGCCGCCTCGACTCGGCGGCGTTTTCTCCGGCGGCACGCCGGCCCCGGAGCCGGGTCCACCCGGTGTCCGCCGCCCTGCCCCGAGCGGGGCAGACCCCTTGCCCCCGCGAGCGGCCGCCTCGACTCCCTGGCGCTTTCACCGGCGGAACGCCGGACCCGGAGACGGGTCGACCCGCAGTCCGCCGCCCTGCCCGGAGTGAGGCAGACCCGTTGTTCCAGCGAGCGGCCGCCTCGAATCAGGCGGGGTCCTACGCGGCGGAACGCCCGGCCCCGGAGCCGGGTCCACCCGGTGTCTGCCGCTTTGCCCACAGCTAGGCAGACCCCTTGCCCCGGCGAGCGGCCGCCTCGACGCGGCGGCGCTTTCTCCGCGGCGGCACGCCGGCCCCGGAGCCGGGTCCACCCGGTGTCCGCCGCCCTGCCCAGAGCGAGGCAGATCCCTTGCCCCGTGATCGGCAACCTCGATACGGCGGCGCTCTCCGCGGCAGAACGCCGGCCCCGGAGCCAGGTCCACCCGGTGTCCGTTGCCGTGCCTGGACCGAGGCAGACCCCTTGCCCCTGCGAGCGGCCGCCTCGACTCTGCGGCGCTTTCCCCGCCGGCACGCCGGCCCCGGAGCCGGGTCGACCCGGTATCCCCGCCTTGCCCGGAGTGAGGCTGACCTCTTGCCCCCGCGAGCGTCCACTTCAACTCCGCGGCGCTTTCCCCGTCGGCAGGCCGGCCCCGGAGTTGGGTCCACCCGGTGTCCGTCGCCCTGCCTGAACCGAGGCAGACCCCTGGCCCTCGCGAGCGGCCGCCTCGACTCCGCGGCGCCATTCGCGGTGGCACGCCGGCCCCGGAGCTGGATCCACCCGGTGCACGCCGCCCTGCCCTAAGCGAGGCAGACTCCTTGCCTTCGCGAGCGACCTCCTCGACTCGGCGGCGTCCTCTGTGGCGGCACGCTGGCAAGTGAGCCGGGTCCACCCGGCGTCTGCCGCCCTGCCAAGAGTGAGGCAGACCCCTTGCCCCCGCGAGCGGCCGCCTCGACTCGGCGCCGCCCTCCGTAGCGGCACTCCTGCCCTGGAGTGGGGTCCACCCGGTGTCCGCCGCCCTGCCCAGGGCGAGGCAGACCCGTTTCCCTTGCGATCGGCTGCCTCGACTCGGCGGCGTTATCCCCGGCGACGCGACGGCCCCGGAGCCAGGTCCTATTTGTGTCCGCAGCCTTGCCCGGAGCGAGGCAGACCCCTTGCCCCCGCGAGCTGTCGCCTCGACTCGGTGGCGCCCTCGGCGGCGGCATGCCGGCTCCGGAGCCGGATCCACCCGGTGTCCGCCGCCCTGCCCGGAGCGAGGCAGACAGCTTGCTCCCGCGATCGGCCGCCTCGACACGGCGGCGTGCTTTGCGGCGGCACGCCGGCCCTGGAGCCGGGTCGACCCGGTGTCTGCTGCCCTGCCCAGAGCGAGGCAGACCCCATGCATTCGCAAGCGTCCACTTCGACTCCGCGGCGCTTTCCCCGTCGGCAGGCCGGCCCCGGAGCCAGGTCCACCCGGTGTTCGCCGCCCTGCCCGGAGCGAGGCAGAACCCTTGCCCCCGCGAGCGGCCGCCTCGACTCGACGACGACCTCCGCGGCGGCACGCCGGCCCCGAAGCCGGGTCGACCCGGTGTCTTCCGCCCTGCCCGGAGCGAGGTAGACCCCTTGCCCCCGCGAGCGGCCGCCTCGTCTCGGCGGCGCTTTCTCCGGCGGCACGCCGGCCCCGGAGCCGGGTCCACCCAGTGTCCGCCGCAATTCCTGGACCGAGGCAGACCCCTTGCCCCCGCGAGCGGCCGCCTCGACTCGGCGACGCCTTCCGCAACGGATTGCCAGCACCGGACCCGGGTCCGCCCGGTGTCCGCCGCTCTGCCCTGATCGAGGCAAACCCCTTGCCCCCGCGAGCGGCCGCCTCGTCTCGGCGGCGCTTTCTCCGCGGCGGCACGCCGGCCCCGAAGCCGGGTCGACCCGGTGTGTGCCGCCATGCCCGGAGCGAGGCAGACCCCTTGCATCCGTGAGCGGCCGCCTCGACTCGGCGGCGCTTTCTCCGGCGGCACGCCGGCTCCGGAGCCGGGTCCACCCGGTGTCCGCCGCCATACCTGGACCGAGGCAGACCCCTTGCCCCCGCGAGCGGCCGCCTCAACTCCGCGGCGCCCTCCAAGGCGGAACGTCGATCCCGGTGCCGGCTGCACCCGGTGTCCGCCGTCCTGCCCGGAGCGAGGAAAACCCCTTCCCCCCGCGAGTGACTGCCTCGATTCGGCGGCGTCTTCCGCGGCGGCACGCCGGCCTCGGAGCCGGGCGGACCCGGTGTCCGCCGCCCTGCCTGTAGCGAGGCAAATCCGTTGCCCCCGTGAGCGGCCGCCTCGACTCCACGGCACTTTCCCGGCGGGACGCCGGCCCCGGAGCCAGGTCTACCCGGTGTCCGCCGCAATTCCAGGAGCGAGGCAGACCCCTTGCTCCCGCGAGCAGCCGCCTCGACTCCGCGGCGCTTTCCCCGGCCTCACGCTGGCCCCGGAGCCGGGACCACCCGGTGTTCGCCGCCCTGCACGGAGCGAGGCAGACACCATGACCCTGCGAGCGGCCGCCTCGATTCAGCGTCGCCCTCCGGGCGGCACTCGTGCCCCGGAGTCAGATCCATCTGGTGTGCGCCGCCCTGCTCGGAGCGAGGCAGACCCCTTGCCCCCGCGAGCGGCCGCCTCAACTCCGCGGCGCCCTCCAAGGCGGAACGCCGACCCCGGTGCCGGCTGCACCCGGTGTCCGCCGTCCTGCCCGGAGCGAGGAAAACCCCTTCCCCCCGCGAGTGACTGCCTCGATTCGGCGGCGTCTTCCGCGGCGGCACGCCAGCCTCGGAGCCGGGTGGACCCGGTGTCCGCCGCACTACTTGGTGCGAGGCAAATCCGTTGCCCCCGTGAGCGGCCGCCTCGACTCCACGGCACATTCCCGGCGGGACGCCGGCCCCGGAGCCAGGTCCACCCGGTGTCCGCCGCAAATCCTGGAGCGAGGCAGACCCCTTGCCCCCGCGAGCTGCCGCCTCGACCATGCGGCGCTTTTCCCAGCCTCACGCTGGCCCTGGAGCCGGGTCCACCCGGTGTCCGCCGCCCTAACCGGAGCAAGGCAGATCCCTTGCCCCGCGAGCGGCCGCCCCGACTCGGCTGCGCTCTCCGCGGCGGCACGCTGGCCTCGGAGCAGGGCCACCCGGTGTCCGCCGCCCTGCCCCGAGCGAGGGAGACCATTTGCCCCCGCGAGCGGCCGCGTCGATTCAACGGCACTTTCCCGGTGGCACGCTGGTCCCGGAGCCGAGTCCACCCGGTGTCCGCCGCCCTGCCCCGAGCAAGGCAGACCCCTTGCCCCCGCGACCGGCCGCCTCGACTCCCTGGCGCATTCACTGGCGGAACGCCGACCCCGGAGCCAGGTCTACCCGGTGTCCGCCGCAATTCCAGGAGCGAGGCAGACCCCTTGCTCCCGCGAGCAGCCGCCTCGACTCCGCGGCGCTTTCCCCGGCCTCACGCTGGCCCCGGAGCCGGGACCACCCGGTGTTCGCCGCCCTGCACGAAGCGAGGCAGACACCGTGACCCTGCGAGCGGCCGCCTCGATTCAGCGTCGCCCTCCGCGGCGGCACTCGTGCCCCGGAGTCAGATCCATCTGGTGTGCGCCGCCCTGCTCGGAGCGAGGCAGACCCCTTGCCCCCGCGACCGGCCGCCTCGACTCCCTGGCGCATTCACTGGCGGAACGCCAGACCCGGAGACGGGTCGACCCGCTGTCCGCCGCCCTGCCCGGAGCGAGGCAGACCCCTTGACCCCGCGAGCAATAGCCTCGACTTGGCGGCGCTTTCTCTGGCGGCACGCCGGCCCCGGAGACGGGTCCACCCTGTGTCCGCCGCACTGCCCATAGCGAGGCAGACCCGTTGCCCCCGCGAGCAGCCGCCTCGACTCGGCGGCGCTTTCCGCGGTGGCACTCCGGCCCCGTAGCTGGGTCTACCCGGTGTCCGCAGCAATGAGACTAAGTGTGAGGTAGACCTGCTGTACCGGAGCCGGGAAGATCTGGTGTCCGGGGTAATGAGAATAAATGCGAGGTAGACCTGTTGTCCCAGAGCCGGGTCCACCCGGTGTCCGCCGCCCTGCCCGAAGAGAGGCAGACCCGTTGCCCCGGCGAGCGGCCGCCTCGACACGGCGGCGCCCTTCGCGGCGGCACTCTGGCCCCGGAGAAGCGTCCACTTGGTGTCCGCAGCAATGAGACTAAGTGCAAGGTAGACCTCTTGTCCCGGAGCCGGGAAGATCTGGTGTCCGCCGTAATGAGAATAAGTGCGCGGTAAACCTGTTGTCCCGGAGCCAGGTCCACCCGGTGTCCGCCGCCCTGCCCGGAGCGAGGCAGACCCGTTGCCCCCGCGAGCGGTGGCCTCGACTCGGCGGGGTCCTACGCGGCAGAACGCCGGCCCCGGAGCCGGGTCCACCCGGTGTCCGCCGTCTTGCCCGGAGCGAAGCAAACCTCTTGACCCCGCAAGCGGCCACCTCGAGTCGGCGGCGGTTTTTCCGGCCGAATGCCGGCCCCGGAGCCGGGTCCACCCGGTGTCTGCCGCTTTGCCCAGAGCGAGGCAGACCCCTTGCCCCCGCGAGCGGCCGCCTCGACTCGGCGACGCCTTCCGCAACGGATTGCCAGCACCGGAGCCGGGTCCGCCCGGTGTCCGCCGCTCTGCCCTGATCGAGGCAAACCCCTTGCCCCCGCGAGCGGCCGCCTCGTCTCGGCGGCGCTTTCTCCGCGGCGGCACGCCGGCCCCGAAGCCGGGTCGACCCGGTGTGTGCCGCCATGCCCGGAGCGAGGCAGACCCCTTGCATCCGTGAGCGGCCGCCTCGACTCGGCGGCGCTTTCTCCGGCGGCACGCCGGCTCCGGAGCCGGGTCCACCCGGTGTCCGCCGCCATACCTGGACCGAGGCAGACCCCTTGCCCCCGGGAGCGGCCGCCTCAACTCCGCGGCGCCCTCCAAGGCGGAACGTCGATCCCGGTGCCGGCTGCACCCGGTGTCCGCCGTCCTGCCCGGAGCGAGGAAAACCCCTTCCCCCTGCGAGTGACTGCCTCGATTCGGCGGCGTCTTCCGCGGCGGCACGCCGGCCTCGGAGCCGGGTGGACCCGGTGTCCGCCGCACTACTTGGAGCGAGGCAAATCCGTTGCCCCCGTGAGCGGCCGCCTCGACTCCACGGCACTTTCCCCGGCGGGACGCCGGCCCCGGAGCCAGGTCTACCCGGTGTCCGCCGCAATTCCAGGAGCGAGGCAGACCCCTTGCCCCCGCGAGCTGCCGCCTCGACCATGCGGCGCTTTTCCCAGCCTCACGCTGGCCCTGGAGCCGGGTCCATCCGGTGTCCGCCGCCCTAACCGGAGCAAGGCAGATCCCTTGCCCCGCGAGCGGCCGCCCCGACTCGGCTGCGCTCTCCGCGGCGGCACGCTGGCCTCGGAGCCGGGTCCACCCGGTGTCCGCCGCCCTGACCCGAGCAAGGCAGACCCCTTGCCCCCGCGACCGGCCGCCTCGACTCCCTGGCGCATTCACTGGCGGAACGCCGACCCCGGAGCCAGGTCTACCCGGTGTCCGCCGCCATACCTGGACCGAGGCAGACCCCTTGCCCACGCGAGCGGCCGCCTCAACTCCGCGGCGCCCTCCAAGGCGGAATGTCGATCCCCGTGCCGGCTGCACCCGGTGTCCGCCGTCCTGCCCGGAGCGAGGCAGACCATTTGCCCCCGCGAGCGGCCGCGTCGATTCAACGGCACTTTCGCGGTGGCACGCTGGCTCCGGAGCCGAGTCCACCCGGTGTCCGCCGCCCTGGCCCGAGCAAGGCAGACCCCTTGCCCCCGCGACCGGCCGCCTCGACTCCCTGGCGCATTCACTGGCGGAACGCCGGCCCCGGATCCGGGTCCACCCGGTGTCCGCCGTCCTGCCCGGAGCGAGGCAGACCCCTTGACCCCGCGAGCGGCCGCCTCAACTCCGCGGCGCCCTCCAAGGCGGAACGTCGATCCCGGTGCCGGCTGCACCCGGTGTCCGCCGTCCTGCCCGGAGCGAGGCAGACCCCTTGACCCCGCGAGCAACAGCCTCGACTCGGCGGCGCTTTCTCCGGCGGCACGCCGGCCCCGGAGCCGGGTCCACCCTGTGTCCGCCGCACTGCCCATAGCGAGGCAGACCCGTTGCCCCCGCGAGCAGCCGCCTCGACTCGGCGGCGCTTTCCGCGGTGGCACTCTGGCCCCGTAGCTGGGTCTACCCGGTGTCCGCAGCAATGAGACTAAGTGTGAGGTAGACCTGCTGTACCGGAGCCGGGAAGATCTGGTGTCCGGGGTAATGAGAATAAATGCGAGGTAGACCTGTTGTCCCAGAGCCGGGTCCACCCGGTGTCCGCCGCCCTGCCCGAAGAGAGGCAGACCCGTTGCCCCGGCGAGCGGCCGCCTCGACGCGGCGGCGCCCTTCGCGGCGGCACTCTGGCTCCGGAGAAGTGTCCACTTGGTGTCCGCAGCAATGAGACTAAGTGCAAGGTAGACCTCTTGTCCCGGAGCCGGGAAGATCTGGTGTCCGCCGTAATGAGAATAAGTGCGCGGTAAACCTGTTGTCCCGGAGCCAGGTCCACCCGGTGTCCGCCGCCCTGCCCGGAGTGAGGCAGACCCGTTGCCCACGCGAGCGGCCGTCTCGATTCGACGACGACCTCCGCGGCGGCTTGCCAGCACCGGATCCGGGTCCACCCGGTGTCCGCCGTCCTGCCCGGAGCGAGGCAGACCCGTTGCCCACGCGAGCGGCCGCCTCGACTCGGCGGCGCTTTCCCCGGCGGCACGCCGGCCCCGGAGCCGGGACCACCCGGTGTCCGCAGCAATGAGACTAAGTGTGAGGTAGACCTGCTGTACTGGAGCCGGGAAGATCTGGTGTCCGGGGTAATTAGAATAAATGCGAGGTAGACCTGTTGTCCCAGAGCCGGGTCCACCCGGTGTCCGCCGCCCTGCCTGAACCGAGGCAGACCCCTTGCCCTCGCGAGCGGCCGCCTGGAATCCGCGGCGCCCTTCGCGGTGGCACGCCGGCCCCGGAGCTGGATCCACCCGGTGCACGCCGCCCTGCCCTAAGCGAGGCAGACTCCTTGCCTTCGCGAGCGACCTCCTCGACTCGGCGGTGTCCTCTGTGGCGGCACGCTGGCAAGGGAGCCGGGTCCACCCGGCGTCTGCCGCCCTGCCAAGAGTGAGGCAGACCCCTTGCCCCCGCGAGCGGCCGCCTCGACTCCGCGGCGCTTTCCCCGGCCTCACGCTGGCCACGGATCCGGGTCCACCCCGTGTCCGCCGCCCTGCACGTAGCGAGGCAGACCCCTTGACGCCGCGAGCGGCCGCCTCGACTCGGCGCCGCCCTCCGTAGCGGCACTCCTGCCCTGGAGTGGGGTCCACCCGGTGTCCGCCGCCCTGCCCAGGGCGAGGCAGACCCGTTTCCCTTGCGATCGGCTGCCTCGACTCGGCGGCGTTATCCCCGGCGACGCGACGGCCCCGGAGCCAGGTCCTATTTGTGTCCGCAGCCTTGCCCGGAGCGAGGCAGACCCCTTGCCCCCGCGAGCTGTCGCCTCGACTCGGTGGCGCCCTCGGCGGCGGCATGCCGGCTCCGGAGCCGGATCCACCCGGTGTCCGCCGCCCTGCCCGGAGCGAGGCAGACCCCATGCATTCGCAAGCGTCCACTTCGACTCCGCGGCGCTTTCCCCGTCGGCAGGCCGGCCCCGGAGCCAGGTCCACCCGGTGTTCGCCGCCCTGCCCGGAGCGAGGCAGAACCCTTGCCCCCGCGAGCGGCCGCCTCGACTCGACGACGACCTCCGAGGCGGCACGCCGGCCCCGAAGCCGGGTCGACCGGTGTCTTCCGCCCTGCCCGGAGCGAGGTAGACCGCTTGCATCCGCGAGTGGCCGCCTCGACTCGGCGGCGCTTTCTCCGGCGGCACGCCGGCTCAAGAGGCGGGTCCGCCCGGTGTCCGCCGCTCTGCTCTGATCGAGGCAAACCCCTTGCCCCCGCGAGCGGCCGCCTCGACTCGGCGACGCCTTCCGCAACGGATTGCCAGCACCGGACCCGGGTCCGCCCGGTGTCCGCCGCTCTGCCCTGATCGAGGCAAACCCCTTGCCCCCGCGAGCGGCCGCCTCGTCTCGGCGGCGATTTCTCCGGCGGCACGCCGGCTCCGGAGCCGGGTCCACCCGGTGTCCGCCGCCATACCTGGACCGAGGCAGACCCCTTGCCCCCGGGAGCGGCCGCCTCAACTCCGCGGCGCCCTCCAAGGCGGAACGTCGATCCCGGTGCCGGCTGCACCCAGTGTCCGCCGTCCTGCCCGGAGCGAGGAAAACCCCTTCCCCCCGCGAGTGACTGCCTCGATTCGGCGGCGTCTTCCGCGGCGGCACGCCGGCCTCGGAGCCGGGCGGACCCGGTGTCCGCCGCCCTGCCTGTAGCGAGGCAAATCCGTTGCCCCCGTGAGCGGCCGCCTCGACTCCACGGCACTTTCCCGGCGGGACGCCGGCCCCGGAGCCAGGTCTACCCGGTGTCCGCCGCAATTCCAGGAGCGAGGCAGACCCCTTGCCCCCGCGAGCTGCCGCCTCGACTCCGCGGCGCTTTCCCCGGCCTCACGCTGGCCCCGGAGCCGGGACCACCCGGTGTTCGCCGCCCTGCACGAAGCGAGGCAGACACCGTGACCCTGCGAGCGGCCGCCTCGATTCAGCGTCGCCCTCCGCGGCGGCACTCGTGCCCCGGAGTCAGATCCATCTGGTGTGCGCCGCCCTGCTCGGAGCGAGGCAGACCCCTTGCCCCCGCGAGCGGCCGCCCCGACTCGGCTGCGCTCTCCGCGGCGGCACGCTGGCCTCGGAGCCGGGTCCACCCGGTGTCCGCCGCCCTGGCCCGAGCAAGGCATACCCCTTGCCCCCGCGACCGGCCGCCTCGACTCCCTGGCGCATTCACTGGCGGAACGCCAGACCCGGAGACGGGTCGACCCGCTGTCCGCCGCCCTGCCCGGAGCGAGGCAGACCCGTTGCCCCCGCGAGCGGTGGCCTCGACTCGGCGGGGTCCTACGCGGCAGAACGCCGGCCCCGGAGCCGGGTCCACCCGGTGTCCGCCGTCTTGCCCGGAGCGAAGCAAACCTCTTGACCCCGCAAGCGGCCACCTCGACTCAGCGGCGGTTTTTCCGGCGGAATGCCGGCCCCGGAGCCGGGTCCACCCGGTGTTTGCCGCCCTGCCCGGAGCGAGGCAGACCCGTTGCCCCCGTGAGCGGCCGCCTTGACTCCGCGGCGCTTTACCCGGCGGCACGCCGGCCCCGGAGACCGGTCGACCCGTTGTCCGCAGCAATGAGACTAAGTGCAAGGTAGACCTCTTGTCCCGGAGCCGGGAAGATCTGGTGTGCGCCATAATGAGAATAAGAGCGAGGTAGACCTGTTGTCCCGGAGCCGGGTCCACCCGGTGTCCGCCGCCCTGCCCGGAGGGAGGCAGACCCCTTGCCCCCGCGAGCGGCCGCCACGACTCCGCAACACTTTTTGCGGCGGCACGCCGGCCCCAGAGGCCGGGTCCACTTGGTGTCCGCCGCCCTGCCTGGAGCGAGTCAGACCTGTCGGCCCGTGAGCGACCGCCTCGACTCGGCGGCGCTTTCCTTGGCGGCACGCCGGCCCCGGAGACCGGTCGACCCGTTGTCCGCCGCCCTGCCCAGTACGAGGCAGACCCCTTGCATCCGCGTGCGGCCGCCTCGACTCCGCGGCGCTTTACCCGGCGGCACGGCGGCCCCGGAGCCGGGTCGACCCGGTGTCCGCAGCAATGAGACTAAGTGCAAGGTAGACCTCTTGTCCCGGAGCCGGGAAGATCTGGTGTCCGCCGCAATGAGAATAAGTGCGCGGTAAACCTGTTGTCCTGGAGCCAGGTCCACCCGGTGTCCACCGCCCTGCCCGGAGCGACACAGACCCCTTGACCCCGCGAGCAACAGCCTCGACTCTGCGGCGCCCTCCCACGCGGCACGCCGACCCCGGAGACCGGTCCACCCGGTGTCCGCCGCCCTGCCCAGAGTGAGGCAGGCCCCTTGCCCTTGCGAGCGGTCGCCTCCACTCGGCGGCGCCCTCCGCGGTGGCACGCCGGCCGCGAAGCCGGGTCGACCCGCTGTCCACCGCCCTGCCTGGAGCGAAGCAGACCCGTCGGCCCGCGAGCGACCGCCTCGACTCGGCGGCGCTACCTCGGCGGCACGCCGGCCTTGGAGCCGGATCCAACCTGTGTCCGCCGCCCTGCCCGGAGCGAGGCAGACCCCTTGCCCCCGCGAGCGGCCGTCTCGACTCGGCGGGGTCCTACGTGGCGGCACGCCGGCCCCGGAGCTGTGTCCACCCGGTGTCCGTTTCCCTGCCCGGAGCGAGGCAGACACGTGTCCCCTGCCAGCCCCCGTTTCGACTCCGCGGCGCTTTCCCCGGCGGCACGCCAGCCCTGGAGCCGTGTTCACCCGGTGTTCCCCGCCCTGCCCGGAGCGAGGCAGACATCATGCCACCGCAAGCGGCCGCCTCGACTCGGCGGCGCTTTATCCGGCGGCCCGGCGGCCCCAGAGCCGGGTCCCCCTGGTGTCCCCGCCTTGCAAGGAGCGAGGCAGAACCCCTGCCCCCGCGAGCGGCCGCCTCGACTCGGCGGCGCTTTCTCCGCGGCGGCACGCCGGCCCCGAAGCCGGGTCTACATGTTGTCCGTTGCCCTGCCCCGAGCGAGGCAGAACCGTTGGCCCGCGAGAGGCCGCCTCGACTCGGCGGCGTTTTCTCCGGCGGCACGCCGGCCTCGGAGCCGGGTCCACCCGGTGTCCGCCGCCCTGCTCCGAGCGGGGCAGACCCCTTGCCCCCGCGAGCGGCCGCCTCGACTCCCTGGCGCTTTCACCGGCGGAACGCCGGACCCGGAGACGGGTCGACCCGCAGTCCGCCGCCCTGCCCGGAGTGAGGCAGACCCGTTGTTCCAGCGAGCGGCCGCCTCGAATCAGGCGGGGTCCTACGCGGCGGAACGCCCGGCCCCGGAGCCGGGTCCACCCGGTGTCTGCCGCTTTGCCCACAGCTAGGCAGACCCCTTGCCCCGGCGAGCGGCCGCCTCGACGCGGCGGCGCTTTCTCCGCGGCGGCACGCCGGCCCCGGAGCCGGGTCCACCCGGTGTCCGCCGCCCTGCCCAGAGCGAGGCAGATCCCTTGCCCCGTGATCGGCAACCTCGATACGGCGGCGCTCTCCGCGGCAGAACGCCGGCCCCGGAGCCAGGTCCACCCGGTGTCCGTTGCCGTGCCTGGACCGAGGCAGACCCCTTGCCCCTGCGAGCGGCCGCCTCGACTCTGCGGCGCTTTCCCCGCCGGCACGCCGGCCCCGGAGCCGGGTCGACCCGGTATCCCCGCCTTGCCCGGAGTGAGGCTGACCTCTTGCCCCCGCGAGCGTCCACTTCAACTCCGCGGCGCTTTCCCCGTCGGCAGGCCGGCCCCGGAGTTGGGTCCACCCGGTGTCCGTCGCCCTGCCTGAACCGAGGCAGACCCCTGGCCCTCGCGAGCGGCCGCCTCGACTCCGCGGCGCCATTCGCGGTGGCACGCCGGCCCCGGAGCTGGATCCACCCGGTGCACGCCGCCCTGCCCTAAGCGAGGCAGACTCCTTGCCTTCGCGAGCGACCTCCTCGACTCGGCGGCGTCCTCTGTGGCGGCACGCTGGCAAGTGAGCCGGGTCCACCCGGCGTCTGCCGCCCTGCCAAGAGTGAGGCAGACCCCTTGCCCCCGCGAGCGGCCGCCTCGACTCCGCGGCGCTTTCCCCGGCCTCACGCTGGCCACGGATCCGGGTCCACCCCGTGTCCGCCGCCCTGCACGTAGCGAGGCAGACCCCTTGACGCCGCGAGCGGCCGCCTCGACTCGGCGCCGCCCTCCGTAGCGGCACTCCTGCCCTGGAGTGGGGTCCACCCGGTGTCCGCCGCCCTGCCCAGGGCGAGGCAGACCCGTTTCCCTTGCGATCGGCTGCCTCGACTCGGCGGCGTTATCCCCGGCGACGCGACGGCCCCGGAGCCAGGTCCTATTTGTGTCCGCAGCCTTGCCCGGAGCGAGGCAGACCCCTTGCCCCCGCGAGCTGTCGCCTCGACTCGGTGGCGCCCTCGGCGGCGGCATGCCGGCTCCGGAGCCGGATCCACCCGGTGTCCGCCGCCCTGCCCGGAGCGAGGCAGACAGCTTGCTCCCGCGATCGGCCGCCTCGACACGGCGGCGTGCTTTGCGGCGGCACGCCGGCCCTGGAGCCGGGTCGACCCGGTGTCTGCTGCCCTGCCCAGAGCGAGGCAGACCCCATGCATTCGCAAGCGTCCACTTCGACTCCGCGGCGCTTTCCCCGTCGGCAGGCCGGCCCCGGAGCCAGGTCCACCCGGTGTTCGCCGCCCTGCCCGGAGCGAGGCAGACCCGTTGCCCCCGCGAGCGGCCGCCTCGACTCGACGGCGCCCTCCGCGGCGGCACGCCGGCCCCGAAGCCGGGTCGACCCGGTGTCTTCCGCCCTGCCCGGAGCGAGGTAGACCCCTTGCCCCCGCGAGTGGCCGCCTCGGCTCGGTGGTGCTTTCTCCGGCGGCACGCCGGCTCCAGAGCCGGGTCCACCCAGTGTCCGCCGCAATTCCTGGACCGAGGCAGACCCCTTGCCCCCGCGAGCGGCCGCCTCGACTCGGCGACGCCTTCCGCAACGGATTGCCAGCACCGGACCCGGGTCCGCCCGGTGTCCGCCGCTCTGCCCTGATCGAGGCAAACCCCTTGCCCCCGCGAGCGGCCGCCTCGTCTCGGCGGCGCTTTCTCCGCGGCGGCATGCCGGCCCCGAAGCCGGGTCGACCCGGTGTGTGCCGCCATGCCCGGAGCGAGGCAGACCCCTTGCATCCGTGAGCGGCCGCCTCGACTCGGCGGCGCTTTCTCCGGCGGCACGCCGGCTCCGGAGCCGGGTCCACCCGGTGTCCGCCGCCATACCTGGACCGAGGCAGACCCCTTGCCCCCGCGAGCGGCCGCCTCAACTCCGCGGCGCCCTCCAAGGCGGAACGTCGATCCCGGTGCCGGCTGCACCCGGTGTCCGCCGTCCTGCCCGGAGCGAGGAAAACCCCTTCCCCCCGCGAGTGACTGCCTCGATTCGGCGGCGTCTTCCGCGGCGGCACGCCGGCCTCGGAGCCGGGCGGACCCGGTGTCCGCCGCCCTGCCTGTAGCGAGGCAAATCCGTTGCCCCCGTGAGCGGCCGCCTCGACTCCACGGCACTTTCCCGGCGGGACGCCGGCCCCGGAGCCAGGTCTACCCGGTGTCCGCCGCAATTCCAGGAGCGAGGCAGACCCCTTGCTCCCGCGAGCAGCCGCCTCGACTCCGCGGCGCTTTCCCCGGCCTCACGCTGGCCCCGGAGCCGGGACCACCCGGTGTTCGCCGCCCTGCACGGAGCGAGGCAGACACCATGACCCTGCGTGCGGCCGCCTCGATTCAGCGTCGCCCTCCGGGCGGCACTCGTGCCCCGGAGTCAGATCCATCTGGTGTGCGCCGCCCTGCTCGGAGCGAGGCAGACCCCTTGCCCCCGCGAGCGGCCGCCTCAACTCCGCGGCGCCCTCCAAGGCGGAACGTCGACCCCGGTGCCGGCTGCACCCGGTGTCCGCCGTCCTGCCCGGAGCGAGGAAAACCCCTTCCCCCCGCGAGTGACTGCCTCGATTCGGCGGCGTCTTCCGCGGCGGCACGCCGGCCCCGGAGCCGGGTGGACCCGGTGTCCGCCGCACTACTTGGTGCGAGGCAAATCCGTTGCCCCCGTGAGCGGCCGCCTCGACTCCACGGCACATTCCCGGCGGGACGCCGGCCCCGGAGCCAGGTCCACCCGGTGTCCGCCGCAAATCCTGGAGCGAGGCAGACCCCTTGCCCCCGCGAGCTGCCGCCTCGACCATGCGGCGCTTTTCCCAGCCTCACGCTGGCCCTGGAGCCGGGTCCACCCGGTGTCCGCCGCCCTAACCGGAGCAAGGCAGATCCCTTGCCCCGCGAGCGGCCGCCCCGACTCGGCTGCGCTCTCCGCGGCGGCACGCTGGCCTCGGAGCAGGGCCACCCGGTGTCCGCCGCCCTGCCCCGAGCGAGGGAGACCATTTGCCCCCGCGAGCGGCCGCGTCGATTCAACGGCACTTTCCCGGTGGCACGCTGGCCCCGGAGCCGAGTCCACCCGGTGTCCGCCGCCCTGCCCCGAGCAAGGCAGACCCCTTGCCCCCGCGACCGGCCGCCTCGACTCCCTGGCGCATTCACTGGCGGAACGCCGACCCCGGAGCCAGGTCTACCCGGTGTCCGCCGCAATTCCAGGAGCGAGGCAGACCCCTTGCTCCCGCGAGCAGCCGCCTCGACTCCGCGGCGCTTTCCCCGGCCTCACGCTGGCCCCGGAGCCGGGACCACCCGGTGTTCGCCGCCCTGCACGAAGCGAGGCAGACACCATGACCCTGCGAGCGGCCGCCTCGATTCAGCGTCGCCCTCCGCGGCGGCACTCGTGCCCCGGAGTCAGATCCATCTGGTGTGCGCCGCCCTGCTCGGAGCGAGGCAGACCCCTTGCCCCCGCGACCGGCCGCCTCGACTCCCTGGCGCATTCACTGGCGGAACGCCAGACCCGGAGACGGGTCGACCCGCTGTCCGCCGCCCTGCCCGGAGCGAGGCAGACCCCTTGACCCCGCGAGCAATAGCCTCGACTTGGCGGCGCTTTCTCTGGCGGCACGCCGGCCCCGGAGCCGGGTCCACCCTGTGTCCGCCGCACTGCCCCATAGCGAGGCAGACCCGTTGCCCCCGCGAGCAGCCGCCTCGACTCGGCGGCGCTTTCCGCGGTGGCACTCCGGCCCCGTAGCTGGGTCTACCCGGTGTCCGCAGCAATGAGACTAAGTGTGAGGTAGACCTGCTGTACCGGAGCCGGGAAGATCTGGTGTCCGGGGTAATGAGAATAAATGCGAGGTAGACCTGTTGTCCCAGAGCCGGGTCCACCCGGTGTCCGCCGCCCTGCCCGAAGAGAGGCAGACCCGTTGCCCCGGCGAGCGGCCGCCTCGACACGGCGGCGCCCTCCGCGGCGGCACTCTGGCCCCGGAAGAAGCGTCCACTTGGTGTCCGCAGCAATGAGACTAAGTGCAAGGTAGACCTCTTGTCCCGGAGCCGGGAAGATCTGGTGTCCGCCGTAATGAGAATAAGTGCGCGGTAAACCTGTTGTCCCGGAGCCAGGTCCACCCGGTGTCCGCCCGCCCTGCCCGGAGTGAGGCAGACCCGTTGCCCCCGCGAGCGGTGGCCTCGACTCGGCGGGGTCCTACGCGGCAGAACGCCGGCCCCGGAGCCGGGTCCACCCGGTGTCCGCCGTCTTGCCCGGAGCGAAGCAAACCTCTTGACCCCGCAAGCGGCCCACCTCGAGTCGGCGGCGGTTTTTTCCGGCCGAATGCCGGCCCCGGAGCGGGTCCACCCGGTGTCTGCCGCTTTGCCCAGAGCGAGGCAGACCCCTTGCCCCCGCGAGCGGCCGCCTCGACTCGGCGACGCCTTCCGCAACGGATTGCCAGCACCGGAGCCGGGTCCGCCCGGTGTCCGCCGCTCTGCCCTGATCGAGGCAAACCCCTTGCCCCCGCGAGCGGCCGCCTCGTCTCGGCGGCGCTTTCTCCAGCGGCACGCCGGCCCCAAAGCCGTGTCCACCCGGTGTCCGCCCCCCTGCCCGGAGCGAGGCAGACCCCTTGCATCCCGTGAGCGGGCCGCCTCGACTCGGCGGCGCTTTCTCCGGCGGCACGCCGGCTCCGGAGCCGGGTCCAACCCGGTGTCCGCCGCCATACCTGGACCGAGGCAGACCCCTTGCCCCCGCGAGCGGCCGCCTCAACTCCGCGGCGCCCTCCAAGCGGAACGTCGATCCCGGTTGCCGGCTGCACCCGGTGTCCGCCGTCCTGCCCGGAGCGAGGAAAACCCCTTCCCCCTGCGAGTGTACTGCCTCGATTCGGCGGCGTCTTCCGCGGGCGGCACGCCGGCCTCGGAGCCGGGTGGACCCGGTGTCCGCCGCACTACTTGGAGCGAGGCAAATCCGTTGCCCCCGTGAGCGGCCGCTCGACTCCACGGCATTCCCCGGCGGGACGCCGGCCCCGGACCAGGTCTACCCGGGTGTCCGCCGCAATTCCAGGCGCGAGGCAGACCCCTTGCCCCCGCGAGCTGCCGCCTCGACCATGCGGCGCTTTTCCCAGCCTCACGCTGGCCCTGGAGCCGGGTCATCGGTGTCGCCGCCCAACCGGAGCAAGGCAGATCCCTTGCCCCGCGAGCGGCCGCCCCGACTCGCTGCGCTCTCCGCGGCGGCACGCTGGCCTCGGAGCCGGGTCCATCCCCGGTGTCCGCCGCCCTGACCCGAGCAAGGCAGACCCCTTGCCCCCCGCGACGGCCGCCTCGACTCCCTGGCGCATTCACTGGCGGAACGCCGACCCCGGAGCCAGGTCTACCCGGTGTCGCCGCCATAACCTGGACCGAGGCAGACCCCTTGCCCACCAGCGAGCGGCCGCCTTCAACTCCCGCGGCGCCCTCCAAGGCGGAATGTCGATCCCCGTGCCGGCTGCACCCGGTGTCCGCCGTCCTGCCCGGAGCGAGGCAGACCATTTGCCCCCGCGAGCGGCCGGCGTCGATTCAACGGCACTTTCGCGGTGGCACGCTGGCTCCGGAGCCGAGTCCACCCGGTGTCCGCCGCCCTGCCCGAGCAAAGGCAGACCCCTTGCCCCCGCGACCGGCCGCCTCGACTCCCTGGCGCATTCACTGGCGGAACGCCGGCCCCGGAGCCGGGTCCACCCGGTGTCCGCCGCCCTGCCCGGAGCGAGGCAGACCCCTTGCCCCCGCGAGCGGCCGCCTCAACTCCGCGGCGCCCTCCAAGGCGGAACGTCGATCCCGGTGCCGGCTGCACCCGGTGTCCGCCGTCCTGCCCGGAGCGAGGCAGACCCCTTGACCCCGCGAGCGACAGCCTCGACTCGGCGGCGCTTTCTCCGGCGGCACGCCGGCCCCGGAGCCGGGTCCACCCGGTGTCCGCCGCACTGCCCATAGCGAGGCAGACCCGTTGCCCCCGCGAGCAGCCGCCTCGACTCGGCGGCGCTTTCCGCGGTGGCACTCTGGCCCCGTAGCTGGGTCTACCCGGTGTCCGCAGCAATGAGACTAAGTGTGAGGTAGACCTGCTGTACCGGAGCCGGGAAGATCTGGTGTCCGGGGTAATGAGAATAAATGCGAGGTAGACCTGTTGTCCCAGAGCCGGGTCCACCCGGTGTCCGCCGCCCTGCCCGAAGAGAGGCAGACCCGTTGCCCCGGCGAGCGGCCGCCTCGACGCGGCGGCGCCCTTCGCGGCGGCACTCTGGCTCCGGAGAAGGGTCCACTTGGTGTCCGCAGCAATGAGACTAAGTGCAAGGTAGACCTCTTGTCCCGGAGCCGGGAAGATCTGGTGTCCGCCGTAATGAGAATAAGTGCGCGGTAAACCTGTTGTCCCGGAGCCAGGTCCACCCGGTGTCCGCCGCCCTGCCCGGAGCGAGGCAGACCCGTTGCCCACGCGAGCGGCCGCCTCGATTCGACGACGACCTCCGCGGCGGCTTGCCAGCACCGGACCCGGGTCCACCCGGTGTCCGCCGTCCTGCCCGGAGCGAGGCAGACCCGTTGCCCACGCGAGCGCCGCCGCTCGACTCGCGGCGCTTTCCCCGGCGGCACGCCGGCCCCGGAGCCGGGACCACCCGGTGTCCGCAGCAATGAGACTAAGTGTGAGGTAGACCTGCTGTACTGGAGCCGGAAGATCTGGTGTCCGGGGTAATTAGAATAAATGCGAGGTAGACCTGTTGTCCCAGAGCCGGGTCCACCCGGTGTCCGCCGCCCTGCCTGAACCGAGGCAGACCCCTTGCCCTCGCAAGCGGCCGCCTGGAATCCGCGGCGCCCTTCGCGGTGGCACGCCGGCCCCGGAGCCGGGTCCACCCGGTGCACGCCGCCCTGCCCTAAGCGAGGCAGACTCCTTGCCTTCGCGAGCGACCTCCTCGACTCGGCGGTGTCCTCTGTGGCGGCACGCTGGCAAGGGAGCCGGGTCCACCCGGCGTCTGCCGCCCTGCCAAGAGTGAGGCAGACCCCTTGCCCCCGCGAGCGGCCGCCTCGACTCCGCGGCGCTTTCCCCGGCCTCCGCTGGCCACGGATCCGGGTCCACCCCGTGTCCGCCGCCCTGCACGTAGCGAGGCAGACCCCTTGACGCCGCG
>NW_027635697.1:0-53456 GCF_903797595.1 Erithacus rubecula | reverse complement strand
CCCTGTAAACGGGGGTGTGTGCCTCCACGCTCGTGGGGCTGCCCATGCACTTGCTGTGTCCAGTGTTGTTTAGAGCTGTTTGTATGTAAATTCGCTTTTCATAAGATGGTGAGCTTAAAACTGGAGGACGAAGGCAATTTTTAGCAGTTGGAGCCATAGCTGACTGTATGGTGTCTGGAGGGTTCCCGAATCTTGTATTGGCTCGCTGTTCCAGGGGCTTTTTCTCTTCAAGGGAACTCCCCTGAAGAGTGGTGTTTCGGGAGCTTTGCGATTTTACATGTTGGGCGCGTTCTTTCAATTGATGGACAGGAGGGGAGCAGCAGCAGCCAGGCCGGAAATGAGGTAGGGGAGAGGGCAGAAGTGGGAAGTAACAGGGAACAAACTGGAACAGGGAATACAACAAACTGGATTTAATGAAGGGAATACAACAACCGGATTAAAGAATGAACTGGGGTCATACAGAACAGTGTATCACATGATAAGGTAAGTGACAATTCCAACTCTCTAACAATCCTCATTTACAACCTTCAGGGGAGATCATTTATCACAGTGCTGTAGCTCAATATTAAATCTGTTTTTTGCTGATCCCGTGCTGGGGATTTTTTAAATGCTCTCAGCCCCTGGCTCATAACAGGGTGAAGGAGCCCTGGCCCAGGCTCTGGCCCTGGGACACGGGGACGCTGCCAGGGGGGTCCCTGTCCCCCTGTGCCACCCCCAGGGCCCGGCCCCTGTCCCCCCGTGTCAGGCTCTGGGGTCGATCTCGTGGACATCCTCTGGGGGAGGCTGCGGCACCGGGGGCGGGGTGACCTGGGGGACAGGGACCCCCCTGTGCACGAGCAGCGTTGGAACTGTGAGGGGGAAATGGGCAGAGTGACCTCCCCAGTGACCTCACACAGCCCTGGGATGTCACACAGCTCTGTGATGTCCCCAGCACCCTATGAATTCACACAGCCCCTGTGATGTCACACAGGCACCCTATGATGTCACACAACACCATATGATGTCACACAGACCCTGTGATGTCACACAGCCCTGTGATGTCACACAGCCCCCTGTGATGTCACACAGCACCCTATGATGTCACACAGACCCTGTGATGTCACACAGTTCTGTGATGTCACACAACCCATGTGATGTCACTCAGCCCCTGTGATGTCACACAGCACCCTATGATGTCACACAGTCCTGTGATGTCACACAACCCATGTGATGTCACACAGCCCCCAGTGATGTCACACAGCCACATGTGCTGTCACACAGCCCCTGTGATATCATACTGTCCCTGTGATGTCATACAGCCCCCTGTGATGTCACACTGCCCTGTGATGTCATATAACCCGTGTGATGTCACACAGCCTCTGTGATCTGTGAAGTCACAGTCATTGCTGTGATGTCACACAATCTGCCCTGGGATGTCACACGGCCATTCTGTGATGTCACATCCTGCTCCAGGATGTCACAGCCCCTCTCTGATGTCACATAGCCACCCTGTGATGGCAGAACACACTCTCTGATGCCACAGCCTTCTCTGGGACATCACACAGCTGCTCTGTAATGTCACAGCCTGCTGTCTGATATCACAGAGCCACCCTCTATGATGGCACAGTCTCCTCTGTGACCTCACTGCCCTCTCTATGGTGTCACACAACTGTCCAGTGCTGTCACAGCCCACTCAGCAATATCACAGCCTGTTCCGTGATGTCCTTTTTGCTTTGCAACAATTATTTTCTATTGATATGAAAAAATAATTTTGCTAATATAGTTACAATTTAGTTAGCATGAATCACATTTATCACAGTCCCTTAATAGAGATATACCCTTCCCTGCCGTGATTTTGGCTTTGGGATTCAGGTTGTGTGGGGGGAATGCCTGTTTGTGGGGGATGGTATTCCCTGTAAGTCTTGGTGTTCAGTCCCCTGCCACTGCTGGTCATTGTGTATTTTAGAGTAATGCTGCCGTCTTGTGACAAAAGTTATAATTGCAGCAAACTGGTAATCTTGTTCTGTGTTGTTACTCTGACTGTGTTGTTGGCTGCTTTGTTTTAGTTTGCTCAGAAGTGGTAGTTAAGATTGACCCCAAGCTGAAAGAGCCCAGCTGTGTAGGCAGGCTCTTTCCATGTGGCTTCAGCGTGAACCAGGAGAGTTTTGAATACAGAGGGGAACCGGACCACTGTAGGGTGAAAGGACAATGTGAGCTTGGCAAGAGAAATTAAAGGAACTTCCTACCTGCAGTGCTGTGCCTTTGACCCTTGGGAATTTAAGATACAAGGGGCTCATATTTGTGGACTGTCAGAGTTACAGTGTGGTGGTTTGAGCATATTTTGAATTGATGAATAGAAAGGATCCCCCTCCCTCAGTGGTTTGGGCAGGATCCTTGGGAATTTCTGAATCCAGTGAACTATTGTATAGAAAGAGGAAATGCTCATTTTTATTTGAAAGGAATATATAGAACTTCAACAGGGAGGTTGGTAGCTTTGGATTGGGAACAGGCTACATAAGAGGATCTGGACATTCAAGAGAGAAGTGGAATAGCTTGTTTTTGCTGGTGTTATGGGGCATTTGGGGCTTCTAGAGTTTGGCACCCCGCGTGGTTACTGTTACAGCGAAGGACTTGTGAAAAACGTTGGTATTGCTTCTCTGAGAGACGACAAGCTCTATGCCCTCAGTGTAAATGGAGGCATCCTAACCAAGCTGATTTTGAACCTGAGATCCTAAAGTTTGTGGCAAATCACATTCAATCCCTGCAACCTGGGCGTGTGTGTGGGAGGAAGATTGGGAAAGAACTGTGAGAGATTGCAAAGAGAGATTTGGGTGGAAATGGGACAGGACAAGAAGGAGGAGGTAATGGGAACTGAACAAAGTAGGGGATCCCTAAAGGCAGTCCACTAGGCTGTATTATTGCACATTGGAAAGATGTTGCTGGGCAAGGGGATTCAGAAAACAGAGAGACCTTATTAGATTCTGCAAGGACTCGTGCCCCTTTATATAAATTGGACAATTGAGCAAAGTGGACACCTAGTGGAACTTTGGATTGTAACACACTATTACAGCTCATGCTACTTCTTAGGAGAGAAGTGGGAGAGGTATCATATGCCGATACGCTTCTCTCCATTTGAGATGACCCTGAATGGCAGAGGGACTGTGGGATCAAGGCTCCATCTGACCCTCTGGTATTGGCCCTAGGAGAAGGAGAATAAGAGAGGAAAGCTTAAGTGGTGTTGTTCAGTGTGCAGTATAGGGCAGAGATGTACAAAATCAGATAAGGTTTACCAGATTGTGACTCAGGAGCGAGATCTGGAGGACAATTTGCTCAAGTCTCCCCACATAAGACAGGAAAGGGATGAGGATGAGGATGCAGACTCAGGGGATGCAGACTCTCCTCTGACCACACACCCGACTTGACAACAAAGATATTTCAGGCACCTGTATGAAAGGCAGTGGGACCAGAGGGAGAAATGGTATTGGTTAAAATTCCTTTCTCCACAATCAATGTGGAGGCATGGGAAAAGGTTGCTAAAAATTATGCAGCGATCCAGTTAACACTGGTAAATATCTGTGATATATAACAAAACAACAAAATCCAGATTGGCACAATATGCAATTATTAGTGGATGCAGTGACCAAGACCAAAAAATAATTAATTATAAAAACAGCAGTGTATCTGGCAGAAGATTATTACAAAACCCGGCAATTGGATGTGAAAGATTATTTCCCATTCCAAAATCCACGGTGGGACCCAAACAGATCAGCTGAATCGAGAGAGTTGGAAAGTTATCAGGAGTGGTTTGCAAAGGGGATGGAAAGGGCCATTCCCAAAACTATGAATTGGTCAGCTTTATATTGAATCAAGCTGGGGCCCTCTGAGTCACCATCCAAATTCCTCGATGAATTAAGGGATGTAATGGGCTGCCACACATCACTGGACTCTGGGTTTGATGTAGGGATACAGCAGCTTGTCAATTTATTCCTGGGTCAATCTATGGATGACATAAGATGTAAACTTTCAAAGCTTCAGGGGGAGGATGGGAGGAACTTAGAGAGACTGCTGGACAAGGTGTGGAGAGTCTTTAGTAACTGGGAAGAAGGATATAAACAAGGAATGAGGAAGTTCATAGCTGTCATAAGTGAGAGGGAGAGAGGAAGATGCAGACAGGGATCACCTAGACAAGGTCTGTCCCAGTTGGGCAGAGACCAGCGTGTGATCTGTAAGAAATATGGTCACTGGAAAAATTACTGTCTAGAATGAAGACAGAGTGACCCTCAGGAAAAGGGAGACCAGGAAAAGGGAAAAGTGATTGCACATGTGAAAGAAGACTGAGGAGGACCAGGAGATCTCACTGAAGGAGATCCACTGGTTGTAAGTTAAAGCTGGGGAGAAAGGGAAAAAAGTGGAATTTCTAGTTGACATGGGGGCAACATATTCAGTTCTGAATTAAACTATGGCACCTGTGGAGAAGGATTATATTACAGTAATAGGAGGGACTGGCCAACTTTAAAAAGCATATTTTTGCAAACCATTAAGGTATAGTCTTGGAAAGCAATAGGATATTCATAAATTTCTCTATCTGCCCAGTTTCCTGAGACAACTTTTAGGGAGACACTTGTTAGAACAATTACAAGTAACCATTAAATTTTAAAATGTGGAGGTTATTCTGGAGGTAAATGATGAACAGTACATAGAGGCATTAATTTTAATGTTAACAGCTGCTCATATGGAGGGAGAATTTAGTGAAGAAATAATAAATCAAGTGTTTATGGGAGTGTGGACCTCCAATGTACCAGGGAGGGTGAAAAATGCACCTCCTGTAGTAATTAAACTGAAGGAAGGAAAACAACCAGTTAGAATTAAACAGTACCCCTTGGAAAAGGAAGACGGGGAAGGAATTAGTCCAATAGTTGAAAACTTCTTGCAATTAGGGTTGTTAGAAGAGTGCCCATCTGAGTTCAACACTTCCATTTTACCAGTCCAAAAACCAGATGAGTCATAGGGGATAGTACAGAATCTAAGGCCTGTTAACAAAATAACTGTGATCTCTATCCCATGGTAGCAAACCCATACACTTGGCTAATGTGCCTAACACCAGAGCTTACTTGGTTTACCATTTTAGACTTGAAAAATACCTTCTTTTGCCTCCCTCTCCATGAGGAGAGCCAGAAAAAAATTGCATTTGAATGGGAAAACTCAAAAAGTGGGCACAGATCCCAGCTCACATGGATGGTGTTGCCTCTGGGATTTAAAAACTCTCCTACTCCGTTTGGGGAACAACTTGCCAAAGATCTGGAATCCTGGGAGGCTTCCCCAGAAGGAGGAGTGTTACTGAAGTAATGGATGATATCTTCATAGCCACCCAGATGAAAGAGGCATGTGTAGCCTGGACAGTAAGCCTCCTAAACTTTCTAGGACTTCAGGGATACAGGACACCAAAGAAAAAGGCCCAGGTAGTGAACCAAAAGATAATTTATCTGGGTTATGAAATTCGTGTGGGACAACAGACTCTAGGTCAAGATCACAAGGAAGCAATATGTCAAACCCCAAAACCTCAGACAGCAAAGGAACTGTGGATATTCTTAGGAATGACAGGGTAGTGTAGGCTGTGGATACACAGCTATGGGTTGCTTGTAAAACTCCTGTATGTTCTCATTGCAAATGGGAACAGAGAACGCCAGTGGACAAAAGAGGCCACGTGGGCCTTTCACCAGCTGAAGAATGCTGTAATGTCAGCTGCAGCTCTCAGACTCCCAGGGGTAAGCAAACCATCCTTTCTGTTTTCCCTTGAGAAACAGTGAATTGCCCTGGAGATACTGGCCCAGGACCTGAGTCCATACCAGAGAGCAGCTGCTTAATTATCCAAGCAACTGGATGCAACAACCAAGGAGTGGCCAGCATGCCTCAGAGCCCTTGCAGCAGTGGTGCTGAATATTCAAGATGTACACAAATCCACCTTGGGACAGAAAATGACTGTACTGGTGTCTCACACAGTGTCTGCAGTCCTGAAAGTAAAGGGAGGGCACTGGCTCTCCCCACAAAGGTTCCTGAAATACCGAGCCATCATGGTGGAACAAGACAATGTAGAGGTAGTTGTAACTAACATTATCAACTCAGCTTCTTTCCTTAGTGGAAATCAAGAGGAACTGGGACACCACGACTGCCTGGAGACTATTGAAGCCTTCGACTCCAGCCTACCTGATGTGAAGGACACCCCTTTGGATGACACAGAATCTGGTTCACTGATGGAAGCAGCGATGTCGTCAGTGGAAAGTGACATGCTGGGTATGCAGTTAGCACCTGCAAAGAGGTAATGGAGTCTGGACCCTTGTCAATAGATACCTCTGAACAAAAAGCTGAGATAATTGCTCTAACCCACGTCTAAGAAATCACAAAGGAAAGAAAATAAATATTTATACAGATTTGAGGTATGCATTTGAGTTGTACATGCGTATGGAGCCATCTGGATAGAAAGCAGACTGTTAAACTCACAAGGGAAAAAAGTCAAATGTGCAGGAAATATTGCAGCTGCTGGAAGCAGTTCAGCTACCTGAGCAGGTACCAGTTATGCACATTAAGGCACATCAGAAGGTGAGCTCGGAACTGCAGGAAGGAAATGAGTGGGCAGACAGAGAGGCAAAAGAAGCAGCAAAAGGTGAGATGACAATTGAGGGTGCTTTAATTACAGATGGACAGAAGGTAAGCCAGTATGTTTGTTATGCTTTAAAACAGTGCAACTGATAATGGTCTAGTATTCACCTTTGCACCTGCCTGGGGACTCTGCATCACTATGGACCCTCATCCACATCAGCCCAAGGATCCACTTTGACCAAATGAGGCCTCATGGCACACAGGTGCCACTGGGACATTGCCAGGCCCAGTGGAAACAAGGCTCCATTATTGCACAGCAGGGCCTCATGGCACCCAGGAGAGCACTGTGACACAAGACAGTCTGGGGAAACCAAGTGTGAGTTGCAAACACAGTGGGGCCTCATGGAAGCCATGTGCCACTTGGATAGTGCCAGGGCACGTGGAACTCAGTGTGCATTGTGACACAGCACAGCCTCATGGAATTCAGCAGACCATTGGGACAACCTGGAATCTCACAGATCCAAGGCTCTACTTTGACCAAGTGGGGCCTCATGGGACACAGGTGCCACTGGGACATGGCCAGGTTTTGTGGAATCCAGTGTCCATTGTGACACAGCACAGCCTCATGGAAACACGGGGACCATTGTGACACAATGGAATCTCATGGAAGCAAGTGTCAGTTGTGAACATGGCACGGCCTCATGGAACCCAGGGACAAGTGGGACTGTGCCATGGCTTGTGGAAGCAAGAGGCCATTGAGGCACAGCTTGGAACCCAGGAGAACATTGTAAGGAAATGGATTCTCACAGAAGGAAGGCTCCATTGTGACAGTGTGGAATCACAATGACCTCCTGGGTTCCATGAGTCTCCTCTGTGCTTACAGCTGAGTCTTGGTTCCCCAAGATCCCATGGAGTCACTGTGCTCTGCTGTGATTCATGAGGCTGTGCTGTGTCACACTGGACACTTGCTTCCTCCAAGGCTGGAGATGTCCCAGTGTTACAGTATGTTTCAGTAAAATAGAAATATAAAATTAGTAGTAGTTATGCTAAGGACTGATCAGGTAGCTTAGGCCCTGAGTTGGCAAGAGTGAGGGGTATTCAGTTAAGCAAATTTATGTGTGTACCCAAGTAGAACTTGCTGAAACAGTAGAAATGTTACTCTCTTGAATAGTGCATTGTTTATCTACATGATGTATGTGACTTGTCTAGCCGAGTGTAACAATTTATTACTTAGAGGAATGTAGACAGATTAGAAGAACCTTGAGAAAATCACGTAGGGGTAGTGAAGTAAGAAAATCAAAGGATAAAGAAATTCTCCAAGAAGTGTATTTAAGCTCTGAGAAATTGTAATCTGGCGGGCTCTGACTTTGGACGCTAGTCCTCAGACCCCAGGGCCCTCAATAAAGCACCGCACTAAACAACCTAGTTGTTTCGTGTCTCTCTGTCGGGCAACAGTTTTCTGGCGACCGCGGCAGGACTCCGAGGGCTGCTGGGGCGGTTCGCGTCCTGATCCACTCCACGCCGGCACCGAGTGATTCTCGGGGAGTCATCGGTTCGTGCCCGACCCCGCGCCTGTCGGACAACTGCAGGAGGTAAGCCCGAAGGTGCTTTATTCTCTGGTACTGGGTGCCTGCCCGTAAGACGAGGTAGTGGGCTTTGCTGGGTTGGGCTAAAGACGTCTTGGTAAAAGCCTCGGCGCCGGCTGTAAGACGCGGCGAAAGCTTCGCTGGTCCGGCACTTGTTCCCCCGAGGCGTCGGAGGGTGGCGAGTTTGGTTGGTTGGTCTGTCCTTGGTCTATCCTTATTCACCTGTCTAACTTTTCTTTCATTTCAATATTGTTGGGAGTGATGCCGTTTAAAACCTTTAAGGCGTTGGTACAATCTAATGGAAAGGTTCCGAAAAATACTCCTTTGGGATGCTTACTAAAGAAATGGAAGGACGGGGGGTTTGCTGAGGAAGGGTTGACAAAAGGGAAATTAGTTGATTATTGTAACCATTGGTGGCCTCTGTATGCGTCGGAAGGGGGGCCGGAGTGGCCATTAAATGGAGCAATTGATAAAGGGAAAATAGCCCCTTTAATGCAATATTTAAAAGAAAATGGGAAATGGGATGAAATGCTGTATTTGGATCTGTTTTATTACTTGGGAAGGAAGCCGGAATGGTTGAAGGAATGTGAAATATTAATGATTGGGCTGCAAAACGAAGGCATAGGGGAATGTGAAGGATGTAAGAAAAGGGGATTATGTATGGCTTGTGCAGTGAAAATGGATAAGAAAGAAGAAGATATGTCTTTATATGTGGCTGGTCCTTCTCACCAAGCTGGTCCCTCTGCCCCTTCTATGAGTAAGGGAGAACACGGGGAGAGTGATGAGGACGAGGAGGATGAGATCACGGAGTCCCCACGGACACCGGGATGCTCTCGGCTTTCAGTAGCCCTCCGTCCTCAGACGCCCTCCCCGGGTATCTCCCGTGAAGCCCAAAGAATTCCTCTGGCTTCCCGAACCCGCCAGGGTCGGAGAAATCAGACAGAGCCACAATTGATTGCCCCACTCCGAGAGGCGGTTGGACCCCAAGGGGAACGTGTTATAGTAAAGGTCCCTTTTTCCCCCAGCGATTTGGTAATTTTGAAGCAATCGGCGGGAAGCTATAGGGAAGACCCAGAGAGAACTGCACGGGTGGTGAAAATGGTTATTAGGACTCAGAATCCGGATTGGAATGATTTGCAGGTTTTGTTAGACACATTGATGGATTCTACAGAAAAGGAGATGGTACTGAAAGCAGCTAAAGAAAAGGCTAGAGAGGACATTCGGACTCAGAGGATAGTGGGATTGTCGGTGAATGAGGTGGTACCCCACGATGATCCAGGGTGGGACCCGAACACAGGGGAAGGATACCGAAGGCTGCAGCAGTTTCAAGAATTAGTAATAGAGGGAGTCAGGAGTGGGATGCCAAAAACACTGAATTGGTCTAAATTGTACTCAGTTAAGCAGGAGAAAAATGAATCTCCTTCTGCCTTTTTGGAAAGACTAAAAGATGCGGCTAGGAGATATACTAGCCTGGATGTGGAATCAGAAGCAGGGCAATTACAGATAGCTTTGTTATTTACTGGGCAGTCTCAGGACGATATTAGGAAAAAGCTACAGAAGCTAGAAGGGGAAGACACAAGGAGATTAGAAAAATTATTAGAAACAGCCTGGAAGGTGTACAATAATAGAGAAAAGGAAACAGCAAAACGTCAGCAAGCCAGTATTTTAGCATTAATGCAACAAGCAGGAGGGCAACGTGGTAGGGGAAGAGGATACAGAGGACGGGGTCGAGGAGGACCTGGCGGTAGAGGAAGAGGATTTTATCAAGGTAATGGGAATAGTGGTGGTTTTGTGGATGGAAGGTTAGACCTGAATCAGTGTGCGTTTTGTAAACAGATGGGGCATTGGAAAAATGAATGTCTGGCCAAAGGGGGGTTCGGGAGGGGAGTGAACGGGAACACTAATGGTTTCCCTAGTTACCCTCTTACACCAGCAGATGCCGCTCAAGCCCAAATAATGATGATGGGAAGTTATCAGAACCAAAATCAGAGCTGACTAGACCAGGATCTTAAGGTTAGAATTAGGGTAGAAGGAGAGGATCAAATATTTAGAGTAGACACTGGGGCTGTGCATTCGGTTTTGAATAAACCGTTAGGACCATTGAGTGATACTACCGTACAGATAGTTGGAGCTACTGGGCTGGTAGAGGAACGGCCCTTTTTGCAACCTATGAGCTTGAAATTTAGGAAAAAGGAATTAGATCATCGATTTTTATATATGCCAAATTGCCCAGAACCGTTGTTTGGAAGGGATTTGTTATCTATATTGAATGCCAGAATTATATTTGAGAATGGTCGGGTTAAATTAGAAATTCTGGATTAAGAGATTGGGAAAATTTTCGTGGTTAGTGAAGTAGATCCTCTACCCATTCCAGTACAGATAGAACAAGCAGTAGTGCCTTGGGTATGGGAAACGGGGGTACCGGGAAAATCAAAGGCGGCACCCCCTGCAATTGTAGAATTAAAAGAGGGAGCAAAACCTGTGAGGGTATGGCAGTATCCTATTAAATTAGATGCCAAACGAGGAATAGCCCCAATGATTTCTCAATATACAACTCTTGGGTTATTGAAGGAGTGTGAGTCTGAATATAATACCCCAATTTTTCCAGTAAGAAAACCCAATGGTAAATATAGATTAGTACAGGATTTAAGAGCAATTAATGAGATAGTAAAGGACATTCACCCGGTGGTTGCCAATCCCTATACCCTGTTAACATCCGTGTCAGAGAAATTTAAATGGTTTACTGTGATTGACTTGAAAGATGCCTTCTTCTGCATCCCATTGGCGGAAGAAAGTATGAAGTACTTTGCCTTTGAATGGGAAGATCCTGCGACAGGACGGAAAAGACAGCTCACGTGGACCCGACTTCCTCAAGGATTTAAGAACAGCCCCACAATCTTTGGTAATCAACTCGCCAAGGAATTAGAGGAGTGGAAGACTACGCAGGTAAAAGAGTCTCCTTTTTCTTACATGGTATTACAATATGTGGATGACATACTAGTGGCTACAGAAGGAAAAGAAAAATGTACCTTTTTGACAATTGCCTTACTAAACATGTTAGGACAAGCAGGATATCGAGTCTCAAAGGAAAAGGCGCAGTTAGTACGAGAAAGCGTGCTATATTTAGGATGTGAGCTAACTCAGGGACAACGCCGGCTAGGCGTGAATAGAGTAGAAGCAATTTGCTCTATCCCACTTCCCAGAAATCATCAAGAATTGAGATCATTTTTAGGCATGGTCGGGTGGTGTAGACTATGGATATTGAATTTTGGACTGATGGCTCGACCATTGTATGAAGCTTTGAAAGATCAACAGCTGGAATGGACCCCCTCTCGGAAAAAGGCTTTCCAGGATCTGAAGCAAGCCCTGAAAGGGGCGCCAGCTCTGGGTTTGCCAGATTTGAACAAACCCTTTCAACTGTATGTAAATGAAAGACAGCGGCTGGCGATTGGGGTATTGACTCAGAGGTTGGGGTCCTGGAAAAGGCCGGTGGGGTATTTTTCAAAGCAGTTGGATTCTGTAAGTGCCGGGTGGCCATCCTGCTTGAGGGCTGTAGCAGCAACAGTGCTGCTGATACAAGAAGCTCGAAAACTCACATTGAGGGGAAAAATGACTGTGTATGTTCCTCATATGGTGTTAACAGTGTTAGAACAAAAAGGACCACATTGGCTATCATCCAGCCGAATGTTGCAGTATCAGGCAATATTGAGAGAGCAGGATGATGTAGAATTAGAAACTACTAACCATGTAAATCCAGCAGAGTTTCTTCGCAGTGAGGCGAAAGAAGAAGAACTTACACATGATTGCGTTGAAGTAATTGAACAAGTATACTCCAGCTGGCCGGACTTGAAGGATACACCATTGGAAACAGCAGACTGGGAGTTGTTTACCGATGGATCCAGCTTTATGGAAAACGGTACTAGGTATGCTGGGTATGCAGTGGTCACGGTTTCACAGGTAATAGAGGCCAAAGCCTTGCCTCCCGGAACATCAGCACAAAAAGCGGAAATTATTGGACTGACCAGAGCCTTAATTTTAAGCACAGGAAAGAAAGCGAATATTTGGACTGATTCAAAATATGCTTTCGGAGTGGTACACATTCATGGTGCACTGTGGAAAGAAAGAGGGCTGCTTAATTCACAGGGGACTCTAATAAAACATCGTGAAGAAGTTTTGGCTCTGCTTGATGCTGTGCACAGACCGGAGCAAGTGGCAGTAATGCATGTACGAGGACATCGAAAGGAAGAAGGAAAGATATTCGATGGTAACCGTTTGGCAGATTACACGGCACGAGATGCGGCTCGACAGGTTTGGACTCAGATGGCTTTAATACCTGTTAAGGTAAATCCTATAACACCTTATTTAAATCAACAGCCGCAGTACACCCCTGAGGATGAAAAATTGGCACACTTGCTCCGGGCCCAGAAGAACACTATGGGATGGTATGTAACCCTTACAAGGACAAGTAGTGGTACCCGGGAATATCATGAAAGTAATTTTAACCACGGAACACAATAAATGCCATTGGGGTGCAGAGGTATTGGTGAAATTTCTGAAAAATGACATAATCTCTAACCGGATGCTAACATTGGCAAAGCGGGTGAATGCAATGTGCCCAGTTTGTTTGAAAAACAATCCCGTGGTGAGAAAGCAAATTCAGTTAGGAAAATTGCAGGTAGGGCCGGAGCCAGGAGATTATTGGCAGATAGACTTTTCAGAATTGCCACGAGCACAGGGGTATAAGTGCATACTGGTTTATGTGTGCACATTTTCTGGATGGCCAGAAGCTTTTCCATGTAGAACCAATCAAGCTAAGGAGGTAGTTAAGACATTGTTGAGGGAAATTATTCCGAGATTCGGGGTTCCACTAGGGCTATCATCAGACAGGGGGCCACATTTCATTGCCACCATAGTACAGGAAGTAGCTCGAATGTTAGATATAACCTGGAATTTACACACACCATGGAGACCTCAATCAAGTGGACAAGTAGAGAGAATGAATCAGACCCTAAAAGGGCAAATTAGAAAAATCTGTCAGGAAGCCAAATTACAGTGGCCCCAAGCGTTACCACTAGCTCTACTAAGAATTAGAATCAAGCCACGAGAGAAGGTGGGAGTAAGTCCATACGAAATATTGTATGGCAAACCATACCATGCAAACACTCTGAAAGGCGATTTACACATAACAGGGGACCAGGTAGTTTTCAATTACATCATTTCTCTTCACAGAATTCTTAGTTCTCTGCGAGGGGCTTTGCAGTGGAACAGACCGCTTCCTCTAGAGAATCCTGTCCATGACATTCAACCTGGAGACAATGTGTACATAAAAAACTGGTCAACGGAACCACTGAGGGAAACATGGGACGGCCCGCATCTGGTAATTTTGACAACCTTTACAGCAATCAAGGTGGCAGGAATCGACAACTGGATACATTACACTCGAGTCAAGAAGGTTCCTACTCAATGGGAAACTCAAATCATGTCCCCGATGCGTTTGAAAATACGGGCCGTACCAAACTGTTAATTACTGCTTTGTTAGTGATGTTGAGATCTTTGTCTACTCACGGAATGGTAATTGTCTCTGTTTCAGAACCGATAGTTGGAGCGATGGAAGGGATGAATGTGAATTTGACCTGTGAGATCCGAGATGACCAGAAAATTGGAGCTGAGGAAATTACAGCATATTGGAAAAAGGGGGGTAAAGACTGTAAAGGTGATATTGTCACAGTTTGGGATAGAGATACACACACTGGTAATACTACTTTGATGATAACAAATGTAACGACAGATGAGACAGATCTGTTCACATGTTTAGTAGTGGTACAAGGCAGTTTCGATTACAAGCAAATTAGACTTAAGGTAGAAAAGTGGGGGAGCAATATTAGCAAGATAGTGGTTTCCCCTTTCAAGGCCAAGGTTGATATGTGGGATGGACCTCCTTTAAGGATCAATTGCACATGGACAATGAAAAGATCATGTGGACAAGAATATTCAGTTACTTGGTGGAAATGGGAGAAGGAGGCTGCACAATGGACAAAACCTATAGGACAAACAAATGTGGTGATAAGTGAATTTGCAGGAGTAAGTTGGTTAAATAATACTCGAGCAAAATTGGGGTCATCTGAGGGAAGTTATATTTGTGTAATAATATGTGGTTGGTATGCAAACTATGGAAAAAGGGAAGTAGTAGGGACAACCCATTTAGGACTGGGAGTGAGACCAACACATGGAATATACCGAGCAGAACGAGGAGTTCCGGTAATTTTGGAATGTAAGGTGAGGGCTGGAATTGAATTCACAGAATTCGGATGGTGGTTCAGGAAGGGTAACCTTCCCCAAAGTAGCAAACATCACGCTGAAAGGAGAAAGCTAGGACATTCCCTTACTTTAGTCATACAAGACGTACAAGAAAGTGATGAAGGAACTTATTGGTGCTGGGTAGCGAAAGAGGCTTGGTGGGCTCACTCAAGGACCATGGTGATAATAACACAGGGACGGATTCGGTCACGGAAAATCAGAGAGGCACCCAATAATACAGAAATTGAACTCCCGGAGTTCAAACGAGGTAATGAACAGGAAAATCTAATTGTAGGATTGATTAGAGATTTTGGGATGGTTCAAAATGTGTCCAGGATTACAGCATGTTTGCCGCTGCCACAAGCAGCAGGGGAGCCCATTCCATGGGGAATAATCCCCATCACAGATATGCCAAGGGCATATAAAAATACTACTCAAATTTGTAAGAACGAGTTGAAAAGGAAGGAAATGGTAGAGTACCATATTAATGTTAAGCGACAGAAATGGTCTACTCCCGGAAATAGGAAGGAATGCGATAAACTCCCGAATCCAGTATTTACAAAAATTGGAAGATTTAAGGATGTGGGATGGTGTGAATATGATGTTATATGAAATGTCAGCTCTTTAAAAGTAATACTTCAGAATGAAATAGTGTGCGAGGATCACACACGGGTTACTACCTTGGAAGAATGGGGAACAATTTGGGGACCAAGCTTGTTAGAAACCTATAGTTACATTGATACAGTTAAATGGTGCATCCAGTGGACGGGGAAAGTTAATCAGACACACAAAGGATTAACTATGCTACATTCTACACAGAGACAACTCAGACAGCAAAAGGAAAATTGGAATTGTACAAAAATATACACTTGTGACACTCCGGAATTAGAAATTGGACTGATGCCTGTAAGGATGCTGTTAAAATCAGGATGTGATTGTAGAGGATATAACCATTCTATGACAGGAACTGCCAGCCAGAAGGACATAAATGGCAAGACTACCACGGTAAGGAGTCCAGGGAATTTAGTATGGGTATTAGGACATGGTTTGTGGACAACTCATATGCCAGTAGATGGGCCAGTTACCCAAATCACATTAGGAATCCCAACATTATGTCCCTTCTGGAAACAATCTAAATTAAAACTACAAATGACAAGGCACAAGAGGAAAGCAGAAAATGAGGAAGATCAATGGCATGAACCTGACAATGGAGTAAAGTTTGGTTGGGCGTTAGAATCCTTGTTTGCTCAAATTGCCTTTTACAGGAATAGAGAAATGATCTATCGATTGATGGGACAAACAGAAAGATTAGCATCCGCCACCAAGAAGGGTGTTAGGGATTTAAATCTCCAGCTGCAAGCTACAACTCGTATGACTATACAGAATAGGATGGCTTTAGATTTGTTGTAGTTAAAGGAACATGGGGTGTGTGGATAGTTAAGCAATAAAATAGACCATTGTTGTATCCATATCCCAAATGTGACAGTTGACGTAGAGAAAGATATTTCTCAATTGGAAAGTGTAGAAGGAAAAATTAAAGATTTGGAAAAAGAGGCAGAGCACAATTGGGTTGGTGCTCTGTTTCAGTCATTAGAGCTCCAACTTTCTGGATGGATCTCATCCGTGATACAATATGTAATCATGATTGTAATTGTGGTACTTATTGTCGCTGGAGTGTTTAAGTGCATTACAGGTGTAATCACCAAGGAGCGATTGCATACTAGAAGACTGCTCAGCGCCGTCACCCATGCTCCAGTGACACCACCTCCGTCATATAAGGACACGGTGCAATTTGTCTGATCTCCAGATGAAGACTGAGTGAATATTTGAGCATCCCTGCAAAGGAGATTGAGTGATGCTCAAAAAGGGGGAAGTTGTTGCAGTATGTTTCAGTAAAATAGAAATATAAAATTAGTAGTAGTTATGCTAAGGACTGATCAAGTAGCTTAGGCCCTGAGTTGGCAAGAGTGAGGGGTATTCAGTTAAGTAAATTTATGTGTGTACCCAAGTAGAACTTGCTGAAACAGTAGAAATGTTTCTCTATTGAATAGTGCATTGTTTATCTACATGATGTATGTGACTTGTCTAGCCGAGTGTAACAACTTATTACTTAGAGAAATGTAGACAGTTTAGGAGAACCTTGAGAAAATCACGTAGAGGTAGTGAAGTAAGAAAATCAAAGGATAAAGAAATTCTCCAAGAAGTGTATTTAAGCTCTGAGAAATTGTAATCGGGCGGGCTCTGACTTTGGACGCTAGTCCTCAGACCTCAGGGCCCTCAATAAAGCACCGCACTAAACAACCTAGTTGTTTCGTGTCTCTCTGTCAGGCAACACATGGGCAAATGGTTAAACTGAATGTGGCACGTTTCCCCAGTATCAATATCCCCACAATCTAAACTGTGGAATTACTATTTCCCCAATTTTTGGGATTTGCAACTCATCTCAAAACCTCAGGAAAACGAAATCAGCAGAATTTCCCTAATTCAATGGAACACAATTCCACTGTGTTCTATTACCCTTCAAATACTCAAGGAAACAGACTTGTTTTCACTAGAACAGCTGTGACTGAAAATCTGGGGTAAAACCTATAAGAAATGGCAATATACATGAATGTTCCTTTCCACAGCAGCCACAAGCAAACAAGGAGTGGCACTCGTTGGCACAGCCTCTTGCCCACATACAGGAGAGTGGCCAAGGCAGTGCCAGCCGTCTCAGAGATGGGCAAGGACAAGAAAGGGTTTGAAGCTGTGCCAAGAGAGGTGTACACTGGACATTAGGAAGAACTGCTGCCCAGAAAGGGGCATGAGATATGGGAATGGTGTGCCCCAGGGGGCACTGGTGCAGTCACCGTTGCAGTAGGTGTTCAAGGTAAGCCTGGCCATAGCACTCCAGGCTCAGATCTGCTTGCCATGGTAACCATGGATCACAGGCTGGAGTTGATCTCTCAGAACTCTTCCAAGCCAGTGCTTGGATTCTGTGACATCACAGCCTCTGGGGCAGCATGGTGCCTGGCAACTGTCCCCAGCCACCGCCGTGCCCCACAGCCTGGGCACACCTCGGCGAGGACAGACGTCCGAGCGGGTGTGCTGCTGGCAGCTTCCCCAGAGCACCATGGCCGACCCTGTTCCTTGGCTGGTCAACTTTTACCTGCTGCTGCTCCTGGGCCATCGTCCCGACCCAACTATCCATCGTGGGTCGGGCACGGTGCTGTATGTCCAGGAGCCAGAGCAGCAGGACAGGGACCCTGAGCCAACCACCCCCTGCGTGGATGTATCGTGGCAGTCCTGGACGTGCCTGTGGGTGCAGCTGCTGGCCACAGGCACTGTCCTAGGATGGCGCCGCTACCGAGGGCGCTGGAGACGCTGGAGAAGGGTGAGGGATGGGGGTCAGGCAGGAAGGATGGGCTTGGACCTCTTGGGCAGCCCTTTGGCCAAGGCCCCATGGCAGAGTGGAGCTGAGCCTCTGGCTGGGAGTCAGGCCAGGGCTGAGCTCAGGGACAGCCCCAGGCAGAGGCAGCCAGAGCTCTGCTTGCTGCAGCCTGGCCAGGCCTGGCTCTCTTGCTCAGAGGCCAAAGGCAGCCCAGAGAGGGGCCCTGCTCTGCCCCTCTGCCCCTTCCATCGGGATCCCTGTGCTTTGCCTTGCAGAATCGGCGCCAGAGGCCCCGCACCAGCAGCCCAGGACAAGGTTGTTCCTCAGAGCTGGTCCAGCTGCTGAGGAACAACCACACCCTGCTGCAGGAGTTCCTGGAACGCTGCTCCCAGCAGGCGGCCCAGAGCAGCGGAGCAGCGCAGGGGGCCAGCCGCAGGAGGAGGAGGAGGAGGAGCAGAAACCAAATCTCGCCCAGCGCTGACCTCCAGCTCCAGCACGGCGCTCAGGGCAGAGCAGGGAATGGGTGACCCGTGCCAGCCCGGGCACGGCGACATTCCCCATCGTAGATTTTAGAGACCCCCCATCCTTACCTGTAGCCACCCCCACCACCTTTTCCACCTTCCCCTTAATATTCCTGTTCTACATGTTCAAGTTAGGCATTAGGCTGTTACCCCATAGTCCCCCGTAGTGTAGATTTTTAGAGTAGTAAAGTTAATAAAGTTCATGTTCTCTGCACATCCTGTGTTGTTTGCTTGATATTCCATCCAAGAGGGGACACAGAGGGATGGGTTTGAGCAGGAGCTCCAGACTGCCTGCAATGGAGAGCCTGAGTGCAGCAGCAGCATTTGCAGGAGTGCAAATGGAGGGCAGCTGGAAAGAAGATGGTGGGCAGTATTCTCCTGCCTCCATCTTCCAAGGAAGAGTCAAGTCAATCCCTGCCTGTGCTCTGCTGGGGGGGTCCCTAAAGGCTCCAGGAGGTGTCTGGGTGGCTCCAAAAGGGGCTTGCAGGACCCTGGGGCACCAGGGAAGGAACAGCATCATCCCAGGAATGCTGTGAGAGATTCCCCAGAGCGGCCCCACCTGGGGCCCGGGCAAGGGATGGATTCAGGCAGGCAAATACATCCAGGGGCTGCCTGGGCTATGGCAGTGAGGCCCAGCCCTGTTTCATATCTTTCTGCTCTTCATTTGTATTTAGTCCTTTGTATTTATCCTCCTGACCTTCACAATGGGATTAGATTTCACTCTCTTACAAGGCAAAACCTTAGTTATTTTATTTCCACTAAACAACCATGTGTATTACCAGCTTAAATGACTTTTCTCTGACTTACTCTGCATCTTGCTCCCTGGAAAGAGGACAATCTTGCTATTTTCTGAAGAATCTTAACTTTGATGATGCACCAAATTTTACAAATCCAAGAGGAAAAAAGCCTACAGATCAGTTTTACAGTTTCAAAAGCTGATTCCTCAACTCTTGCACACCAGTTTCCTTATTGGCAACGTTCAGCAGTGATACCAAACAAGCACAGAAAACAAATGGGAGAAGAAATGCAGACAGCCAGCAGGGGACCACCTACCAAAATACTGGGAAGAAACAGCACCCAGCAACAATTTCACTACAAGATGGACTGATCTTCTAGTTAGCTTCAAGCAATACATGGACTTGCTTACTTTCAAAGCCTGTCCAATTTTCAATTAAAAATAGAAAAATAACTCCTCTCCACATGCATCATTACTGTTAAGACTTGTCTATGTCTTCAGCTGTTCTTATTTGACTTGCAGGATAATGAAATGTATTGAGATGGGATTTCAAGGCAGGTGCTGGACAAGGTATAGGAAGTATGTGCTGTTTTAGAATCCTCAATATCAGCAGACAATTTGCTCAAGTTGAATTCTCTTTTTTCCAAGCAAAAGAACCACCTAGTGTTTTTATCTTCCCTGGTGTTTCCAAGGAAAACACTATTAGCTTTCTAGGCATACAGTTCCTGGCTATTGGAATATATACACTTAGGAAACAATGTAATTTTAAGAACAATCTGCTGAAGCAGTATTTTACTTTTTAAGATATTTTATTTATCTACTTGCTTTAAGAAGGAAAAGTGTTTCAAATCCCAATTTTGCCCTCCTTTATCCTTATTCAACAGCATGGATCTTTGAGTGCATGGGCAAATGGTTAAACTGAATGTGGCCCATGTTTCCCCAGTATCAATATCCCCACAATCTAAACTGTGGAATTACTATTTCCCCAAAGAGAAACTTTTTGGGATTTGCAACTCATCTCAAAACCTCAGGAAAACGAAATCAGCAGAATTTCCCTAATTCAATGGAATTCCAATTGTGTTCTATGACCCTTCAAATACTCATGAAAACAGACTTGTTTTCACTAGAACAGCTGTGACTGAAAATCTGGGGTAAAACCTATAAGAAATGGCAATATACATGAATGTTCCTTTCCACAGCAGCCACAAGCAAACAAGGAGTGGCACTCGTTGGCACAGCCTCTTGCCCACATACAGGAGAGTGGCCAAGGCAGTGCCAGCCGTCTCAGAGATGGGCAAGGACAAGAAAGGGTTTGAAGCTGTGCCAAGAGAGGTGTACACTGGACATTAGGAAGAACTGCTGCCCAGAAAGGGGCATGAGATATGGGAATGGTGTGCCCCAGGGGGCACTGGTGCAGTCACCGTTGCAGTAGGTGTTCAAGGTAAGCCTGGCCATAGCACTCCAGGCTCAGATCTGCTTGCCATGGTAACCATGGATCACAGGCTGGAGTTGATCTCTCAGAACTCTTCCAAGCCAGTGCTTGGATTCTGTGACATCACAGCCTCTGGGGCAGCATGGTGCCTGGCAACTGTCCCCAGCCACCGCCGTGCCCCACAGCCTGGGCACACCTCGGCGAGGACAGACGTCCGAGCGGGTGTGCTGCTGGCAGTTGGCACAGAGCACCATGGCCGACCCTGTTCCTTGGCTGGTCAACTTTTACCTGCTGCTGCTCCTGGGCCATCGTCCCGACCCAACTATCCATCGTGGGTCGGGCACGGTGCTGTATGTCCAGGAGCCAGAGCAGCAGGACAGGGACCCTGAGCCAACCACCCCCTGCGTGGATGTATCGTGGCAGTCCTGGACGTGCCTGTGGGTGCAGCTGCTGGCCACAGGCACTGTCCTAGGATGGCGCCGCTACCGAGGGCGCTGGAGACGCTGGAGAAGGGTGAGGGATGGGGGTCAGGCAGGAAGGATGGGCTTGGACCTCTTGGGCAGCCCTTTGGCCAAGGCCCCATGGCAGAGTGGAGCTGAGCCTCTGGCTGGGAGTCAGGCCAGGGCTGAGCTCAGGGACAGCCCCAGGCAGAGGCAGCCAGAGCTCTGCTTGCTGCAGCCTGGCCAGGCCTGGCTCTCTTGCTCAGAGGCCAAAGGCAGCCCAGAGAGGGGCCCTGCTCTGCCCCTCTGCCCCTTCCATCGGGATCCCTGTGCTTTGCCTTGCAGAATCGGCGCCAGAGGCCCCGCACCAGCAGCCCAGGACAAGGTTGTTCCTCAGAGCTGGTCCAGCTGCTGAGGAACAACCACACCCTGCTGCAGGAGTTCCTGGAACGCTGCTCCCAGCAGGCGGCCCAGAGCAGCGGAGCAGCGCAGGGGGCCAGCCGCAGGAGGAGGAGGAGGAGCAGAAACCAAATCTCGCCCAGCGCTGACCTCCAGCTCCAGCACGGCGCTCAGGGCAGAGCAGGGAATGGGTGACCCGTGCCAGCCCGGGCACGGCGACATTCCCCATCGTAGATTTTAGAGACCCCCCATCCTTACCTGTAGCCACCCCCACCACCTTTTCCACCTTCCCCTTAATATTCCTGTTCTACATGTTCAAGTTAGGCATTAGGCTGTTACCCCATAGTCCCCCGTAGTGTAGATTTTTAGAGTAGTAAAGTTAATAAAGTTCATGTTCTCTGCACATCCTGTGTTGTTTGCTTGATATTCCATCCAAGAGGGGACACAGAGGGATGGGTTTGAGCAGGAGCTCCAGACTGCCTGCAATGGAGAGCCTGAGTGCAGCAGCAGCATTTGCAGGAGTGCAAATGGAGGGCAGCTGGAAAGAAGATGGTGGGCAGTATTCTCCTGCCTCCATCTTCCAAGGAAGAGTCAAGTCAATCCCTGTCTGTGCTCTGCTGGGGGGGTCCCTAAAGGCTCCAGGAGGTGTCTGGGTGGCTCCAAAAGGGGCTTGCAGGACCCTGGGGCACCAGGGAAGGAACAGCATCATCCCAGGAATGCTGTGAGAGATTCCCCAGAGCGGCCCAACCTGGGGCCCGGGCAAGGGATGGATTCAGGCAGGCAAATACATCCAGGGGCTGCCTGGGCTATGGCAGTGAGGCCCAGCCCTGTTTCATATCTTTCTGCTCTTCATTTGTATTTAGTCCTTTGTATTTATCCTCCTGACCTTCACAATGGGATTAGATTTCACTCTCTTACAAGGCAAAACCTTAGTTATTTTATTTCCACTCAACAACCATGTGTATTACCAGCTTAAATGACTTCTCTCTGACTTACTCTGCATCTTGCTCCTTTACAGCAAGATGCATCAAGCACCTCTGTTAAAGTACAGATGCCTCCCTGGAAAGAGGACAATCTTGCTATTTTCTGAAGAATCTTAACTTTGATGATGCACCAAATTTTACAAATCCAAGAGGAAAAAAGCCTACAGATCAGTTTTACAGTTTCAAAAGCTGATTCCTCAACTCTTGCACACCAGTTTCCTTATTGGCAACGTTCAGCAGTGATACCAAACAAGCACAGAAAACAAATGGGAGAAGAAATGCAGACAGCCAGCAGGGGACCACCTACCAAAATACTGGGAAGAAACAGCACCCAGCAACAATTTCACTACAAGATGGACTGATCTTCTAGTTAGCTTCAAAGCAATACATGGACTTGCTTACTTTCAAAGCCTGTCCAATTTTCAATTAAAAATAGAAAAATAACTCCTCTCCACATGCATCATTACTGTTAAGACTTGTCTATGTCTTCAGCTGTTCTTATTTGACTTGCAGGATAATGAAATGTATTGAGATGGGATTTCAAGGCAGGTGCTGGACAAGGTATAGGAAGTATGTGCTGTTTTAGAATCCTCAATATCAGCAGACAATTTGCTAAAGTTGAATTCTCTTTTTTCCAAGCAAAAGAACCACCTAGTGTTTTTATCTTCCCTGGTGTTTCCAAGGAAAACACTATTAGCTTTCTAGGCATACAGTTCCTGGCTATTGGAATATATACACTTAGGAAACAATGTAATTTTAAGAACAATCTGCTGAAGCAGTATTTTACTTTTTAAGATATTTTATTTATCTACTTGCTTTAAGAAGGAAAAGTGTTTCAAATCCCAATTTTGCCCTCCTTTATCCTTATTCAACAGCATGGATCTTTGAGTGCGTGGGCAAATGGTTAAACTGAATGTGGCCCATGTTTCCCCAGTATCAATATCCCCACAATCTAAACTGTGGAATTACTATTTCCCCAAAGAGAAACTTTTTGGGATTTGCAACTCATCTCAAAACCTCAGGAAAACGAAATCAGCAGAATTTCCCTAATTCAATGGAATTCCAATTGTGTTCTATGACCCTTCAAATACTCATGAAAACAGACTTGTTTTCACTAGAACAGCTGTGACTGAAAATCTGGGGTAAAACCTATAAGAAATGGCAATATACATGAATGTTCCTTTCCACAGCAGCCACAAGCAAACAAGGAGTGGCACTCGTTGGCACAGCCTCTTGCCCACATACAGGAGAGTGGCCAAGGCAGTGCCAGCCGTCTCAGAGATGGGCAAGGACAAGAAAGGGTTTGAAGCTGTGCCAAGAGAGGTGTACACTGGACATTAGGAAGAACTGCTGCCCAGAAAGGGGCATGAGATATGGGAATGGTGTGCCCCAGGGGGCACTGGTGCAGTCACCGTTGCAGTAGGTGTTCAAGGTAAGCCTGGCCATAGCACTCCAGGCTCAGATCTGCTTGCCATGGTAACCATGGATCACAGGCTGGAGTTGATCTCTCAGAACTCTTCCAAGCCAGTGCTTGGATTCTGTGACATCACAGCCTCTGGGGCAGCATGGTGCCTGGCAACTGTCCCCAGCCACCGCCGTGCCCCACAGCCTGGGCACACCTCGGCGAGGACAGACGTCCGAGCGGGTGTGCTGGTGGCAGCTTCCCCAGAGCACCATGGCCGACCCTGTTCCTTGGCTGGTCAACTTTTACCTGCTGCTGCTCCTGGGCCATCGTCCCGACCCAACTATCCATCGTGGGTCGGGCACGGTGCTGTATGTCCAGGAGCCAGAGCAGCAGGACAGGGACCCTGAGCCAACCACCCCCTGCGTGGATGTATCGTGGCAGTCCTGGACGTGCCTGTGGGTGCAGCTGCTGGCCACAGGCACTGTCCTAGGATGGCGCCGCTACCGTGGCCGCTGGAGACGCTGGAGAAGGGTGAGGGATGGGGGTCAGGCAGGAAGGATGGGCTTGGACCTCTTGGGCAGCCCTTTGGCCAAGGCCCCATGGCAGAGTGGAGCTGAGCCTCTGGCTGGGAGTCAGGCCAGGGCTGAGCTCAGGGACAGCCCCAGGCAGAGGCAGCCAGAGCTCTGCTTGCTGCAGCCTGGCCAGGCCTGGCTCTCTTGCTCAGAGGCCAAAGGCAGCCCAGAGAGGGGCCCTGCTCTGCCCCTCTGCCCCTTCCATCGGGATCCCTGTGCTTTGCCTTGCAGAATCGGCGCCAGAGGCCCCGCACCAGCAGCCCAGGACAAGGTTGTTCCTCAGAGCTGGTCCAGCTGCTGAGGAACAACCACACCCTGCTGCAGGAGTTCCTGGAACGCTGCTCCCAGCAGGCGGCCCAGAGCAGCGGAGCAGCGCAGGGGGCCAGCCGCAGGAGGAGGAGGAGGAGCAGAAACCAAATCTCGCCCAGCGCTGACCTCCAGCTCCAGCACGGCGCTCAGGGCAGAGCAGGGAATGGGTGACCCGTGCCAGCCCGGGCACGGCGACATTCCCCATCGTAGATTTTAGAGACCCCCCATCCTTACCTGTAGCCACCCCCACCACCTTTTCCACCTTCCCCTTAATATTCCTGTTCTACATGTTCAAGTTAGGCATTAGGCTGTTACCCCATAGTCCCCCGTAGTGTAGATTTTTAGAGTAGTAAAGTTAATAAAGTTCATGTTCTCTGCACATCCTGTGTTGTTTGCTTGATATTCCATCCAAGAGGGGACACAGAGGGATGGGTTTGAGCAGGAGCTCCAGACTGCCTGCAATGGAGAGCCTGAGTGCAGCAGCAGCATTTGCAGGAGTGCAAATGGAGGGCAGCTGGAAAGAAGATGGTGGGCAGTATTCTCCTGCCTCCATCTTCCAAGGAAGAGTCAAGTCAATCCCTGTCTGTGCTCTGCTGGGGGGGTCCCTAAAGGCTCCAGGAGGTGTCTGGGTGGCTCCAAAAGGGGCTTGCAGGACCCTGGGGCACCAGGGAAGGAACAGCATCATCCCAGGAATGCTGTGAGAGATTCCCCAGAGCGGCCCCACCTGGGGCCCGGGCAAGGGATGGATTCAGGCAGGCAAATACATCCAGGGGCTGCCTGGGCTATGGCAGTGAGGCCCAGCCCTGTTTCATATCTTTCTGCTCTTCATTTGTATTTAGTCCTTTGTATTTATCCTCCTGACCTTCACAATGGGATTAGATTTCACTCTCTTACAAGGCAAAACCTTAGTTATTTTATTTCCACTCAACAACCATGTGTATTACCAGCTTAAATGACTTCTCTCTGACTTACTCTGCATCTTGCTCCTTTACAGCAAGATGCATCAAGCACCTCTGTTAAAGTACAGATGCCTCCCTGGAAAGAGGACAATCTTGCTATTTTCTGAAGAATCTTAACTTTGATGATGCACCAAATTTTACAAATCCAAGAGGAAAAAAGCCTACAGATCAGTTTTACAGTTTCAAAAGCTGATTCCTCAACTCTTGCACACCAGTTTCCTTATTGGCAACGTTCAGCAGTGATAGCAAACAAGCACAGAAAACAAATGGGAGAAGAAATGCAGACAGCCAGCAGGGGACCACCTACCAAAATACTGGGAAGAAACAGCACCCAGCAACAATTTCACTACAAGATGGACTGATCTTCTAGTTAGCTTCAAAGCAATACATGGACTTGCTTACTTTCAAAGCCTGTCCAATTTTCAATTAAAAATAGAAAAATAACTCCTCTCCACATGCATCATTACTGTTAAGACTTGTCTATGTCTTCAGCTGTTCTTATTTGACTTGCAGGATAATGAAATGTATTGAGATGGGATTTCAAGGCAGGTGCTGGACAAGGTATAGGAAGTATGTGCTGTTTTAGAATCCTCAATATCAGCAGACAATTTGCTAAAGTTGAATTCTCTTTTTTCCAAGCAAAAGAACCACCTAGTGTTTTTATCTTCCCTGGTGTTTCCAAGGAAAACACTATTAGCTTTCTAGGCATACAGTTCCTGGCTATTGGAATATATACACTTAGGAAACAATGTAATTTTAAGAACAATCTGCTGAAGCAGTATTTTACTTTTTAAGATATTTTATTTATCTACTTGCTTTAAGAAGGAAAAGTGTTTCAAATCCCAATTTTGCCCTCCTTTATCCTTATTCAACAGCATGGATCTTTGAGTGCGTGGGCAAATGGTTAAACTGAATGTGGCCCATGTTTCCCCAGTATCAATATCCCCACAATCTAAACTGTGGAATTACTATTTCCCCAAAGAGAAACTTTTTGGGATTTGCAACTCATCTCAAAACCTCAGGAAAACGAAATCAGCAGAATTTCCCTAATTCAATGGAATTCCAATTGTGTTCTATGACCCTTCAAATACTCATGAAAACAGACTTGTTTTCACTAGAACAGCTGTGACTGAAAATCTGGGGTAAAACCTATAAGAAATGGCAATATACATGAATGTTCCTTTCCACAGCAGCCACAAGCAAACAAGGAGTGGCACTCGTTGGCACAGCCTCTTGCCCACATACAGGAGAGTGGCCAAGGCAGTGCCAGCCGTCTCAGAGATGGGCAAGGACAAGAAAGGGTTTGAAGCTGTGCCAAGAGAGGTGTACACTGGACATTAGGAAGAACTGCTGCCCAGAAAGGGGCATGAGATATGGGAATGGTGTGCCCCAGGGGGCACTGGTGCAGTCACCGTTGCAGTAGGTGTTCAAGGTAAGCCTGGCCATAGCACTCCAGGCTCAGATCTGCTTGCCATGGTAACCATGGATCACAGGCTGGAGTTGATCTCTCAGAACTCTTCCAAGCCAGTGCTTGGATTCTGTGACATCACAGCCTCTGGGGCAGCATGGTGCCTGGCAACTGTCCCCAGCCACCGCCGTGCCCCACAGCCTGGGCACACCTCGGCGAGGACAGACGTCCGAGCGGGTGTGCTGGTGGCAGTTGGCACAGAGCACCATGGCCGACCCTGTTCCTTGGCTGGTCAACTTTTACCTGCTGCTGCTCCTGGGCCATCGTCCCGACCCAACTATCCATCGTGGGTCGGGCACGGTGCTGTATGTCCAGGAGCCAGAGCAGCAGGACAGGGACCCTGAGCCAACCACCCCCTGCGTGGATGTATCGTGGCAGTCCTGGACGTGCCTGTGGGTGCAGCTGCTGGCCACAGGCACTGTCCTAGGATGGCGCCGCTACCGTGGCCGCTGGAGACGCTGGAGAAGGGTGAGGGATGGGGGTCAGGCAGGAAGGATGGGCTTGGACCTCTTGGGCAGCCCTTTGGCCAAGGCCCCATGGCAGAGTGGAGCTGAGCCTCTGGCTGGGAGTCAGGCCAGGGCTGAGCTCAGGGACAGCCCCAGGCAGAGGCAGCCAGAGCTCTGCTTGCTGCAGCCTGGCCAGGCCTGGCTCTCTTGCTCAGAGGCCAAAGGCAGCCCAGAGAGGGGCCCTGCTCTGCCCCTCTGCCCCTTCCATCGGGATCCCTGTGCTTTGCCTTGCAGAATCGGCGCCAGAGGCCCCGCACCAGCAGCCCAGGACAAGGTTGTTCCTCAGAGCTGGTCCAGCTGCTGAGGAACAACCACACCCTGCTGCAGGAGTTCCTGGAACGCTGCTCCCAGCAGGCGGCCCAGAGCAGCGGAGCAGCGCAGGGGGCCAGCCGCAGGAGGAGGAGGAGGAGCAGAAACCAAATCTCGCCCAGCGCTGACCTCCAGCTCCAGCACGGCGCTCAGGGCAGAGCAGGGAATGGGTGACCCGTGCCAGCCCGGGCACGGCGACATTCCCCATCGTAGATTTTAGAGACCCCCCATCCTTACCTGTAGCCACCCCCACCACCTTTTCCACCTTCCCCTTAGTGTTCCTGTTCTACATGTTCAAGTTAGGCATTAGGCTGTTACCCCATAGTCCCCCGTAGTGTAGATTTTTAGAGTAGTAAAGTTAATAAAGTTCATGTTCTCTGCACATCCTGTGTTGTTTGCTTGATATTCCATCCAAGAGGGGACACAGAGGGATGGGTTTGAGCAGGAGCTCCAGACTGCCTGCAATGGAGAGCCTGAGTGCAGCAGCAGCATTTGCAGGAGTGCAAATGGAGGGCAGCTGGAAAGAAGATGGTGGGCAGTATTCTCCTGCCTCCATCTTCCAAGGAAGAGTCAAGTCAATCCCTGTCTGTGCTCTGCTGGGGGGGTCCCTAAAGGCTCCAGGAGGTGTCTGGGTGGCTTCAAAAGGGGCTTGCAGGACCCTGGGGCACCAGGGAAGGAACAGCATCATCCCAGGAATGCTGTGAGAGATTCCCCAGAGCGGCCCAACCTGCTTAAAAACAATCTGCTTAAAAACAATCTGACCCAAATATTGCATGCTGGTATAGCCACAGACTGCAACAACTATCAAATAATGCAATTTTCCATCAATTTAATTTCTCTTCCACAAAAAACCACCATGGGCTGCTTAAAATTATTTCAACTAAACCTCAAAAACCCCACAAACAGTGGCAAAAACCCAACCAAACCCTCAAACTGTTTGAAGCACTCAGATGGTTTCAGCAGTGTATGGTGAAGAGAAAATGTATCTCTTCATATATCCAGTACCCCATCCTTTTATGCTATCCTTTAGCAATGAGTTATGATAAAAAAAAGCAGTTAAATATTCGGTTTTATATGAATAAAGTCTTAGAGGGATTAACAGCCTTATGAGTTAATGACACAGTAAACATTTTAGTAACATGGCTACAATAATCTAGATATTTTTGACTGCTTCCTTTTAACTTCATTTAACCTTTCTGAACATCCTTTCTTCATCCACTTACCCTGTCTATTTATCTCCAGATGAAGATACAATAAAGTCTTCAAGCTTCCTGACTTTGAGGAGGATTTCTATTATTTCCTTAAATTTTAAGTGGAAAGGTAACATTTCAACAAATTAACAACTGCAACACATTCTCAGAATACTTTCTTTGGGTTTTGAACTGTTTCTTTGTTTGTATGGCTCTTTTGGGTGAGGAGTGTATGTTTTTAAAAGGCAACTTTTCTAATGGAAACTTTGATTTCCATAACACATTCAGTGGGGGGGAAAAAAAGAAAAAGAAAAACATGCTTAGGAATAAAGTTGGCATCCTGCTGCACAAGAATGATAAATCTCTTATGGCCTTGTTTTCTAGCCACCTTGTGGTTGGAATGCCTCCCAATGATTTAGAGCATCTAGACAGGAATACATACAAAGCCAGATGCCCAGGATGAAAGGAATTTTATGGGCAATGAAATAAATATGCGCGGGCCGAAGCCTTTACTAAATAGCAGCTCTTTTTATTAATGGGGGTCGTAGGGAGGCTCAACGCCTGCTGCTGCTGCTTGTTCAACGTGGAAAGGAGGATCCCACGCAGTCCTGTCCAAGGGCAGGAATGGGAGTTCCAACCTCACAGGCACGTCCAGAACTCGCTTGTGGCTCATTGGTCTGGGGGTGTCAATCTCCTCAACTGCTCTTTAGATTGCGGTGATTAAATAGTTACAAAGGGCACATTGCAGATGACTCCGCTCACTAGTTGAGATGGTCCGTGTACTTGGATTCAGTGTTGGTTGACTACCTTTGTGAGTCTTTTCTTTTGCAACCACTTCCGGTAACGGTGGTACTGGGAAACTTCTGGGGATTTACATATAGGGTGTTGCTACCTTGATAGGCAAGCAGCAGCAGGCCGGAAATGAGGTAAGGGAAAGGGCGGAAACGGTAAGGGGAAAGGGCGGAAGTGGGAAGTGGAGAGGGCGGAAATGGGAAGTGGGATAGGGGAATACAATAAACTGGGATTTGAAGTATATAGGGACTGTACATTCAACTGGGGAAGACAACACAGCAACCTGACCAGAGAACTAGCGAACCAACAAGTGGATAAAACAATAAGGTAACAACAAGTGAAAATAATCCCTTTAACTCTTCTAACAACTCCTAACATTTCTCAACTGAGATTATTTACCACAATTATCCCCCCTTTATCTTTTTGATCGGGTCTTGGCCCGCATCAATCTGAAATTTGAGTCTCTTGGGAATAGAATTTCCTTAGTTTTTGGTATTGATCAAAAATTTGTTTTGCAGACTCATGTTCTGATTCTTGGCTTTCCATCATCATAATTTTAGCTTTGGTTTGATTAGCCATATTTGAAATGCTAGCTTGTATTGTCGAATTTATAATTTTGATTAAACAGGGGAACAAGCATGGGAAAAACAAAAAGCTTATAACTGCACTTACAATCAGAAAGGCTGCCTTTTTCCACCACTTGGTCTTAAATGACCAAAAATCATCCCACCAGCTTGAGCTTACCAAGGGGGTCCATTTTTGAGTGCCCACATAGGCCACTTTACGTATCTCTTTAGAGATGTTACGGATTACTTCACTTTTATCGTCTATTTCCAGACAGCATTCCGATGTATTGAATTTTCCACATATTCCACCTTCATTCGCTAGCAGGTAGTCTACTGCAAGTCGGATTTGGTAAACTACTGCTCTGGTTTGGGTTAGCTGGTCGGTGACATAATCTAGGGCCAAGGCAGTTTGGTTTGATATTACTTCCAGCACTGCCTGGAGTCTTATAATTCGGTTTAGCATATAAATTGGGGTGCGATATCCCCAGGATCCATCCTGTGCCCAGGTAGCTGGTCCATAAACTTCAATAATCCGCTCAGGTGTCCACACTTCCCCTTTCCATTTTTGGGTGCCACTTATATCAATTACACTTCTTTTTTCCCGGTCATTTCTCTTCAAGTCATCATATAAAGGAACTCCTAATTTAGCACCTGAGTCTCTGGGGAGTAGGAAAAAGGCCGGCTTAATGATTCCTATCGTGCAGCTCCCAAACCAATCTCCAGGGAGATTGGTATACGCAGTATTTCCGCATATCCAAAATAAATGTTTAGGTGCTTCCCAAAATGTTTCATTTGTTTCTGTTGGGCATTCCCAATATTTGGATAATTCTCTTATCTCCCAGAAGGGATTTATCCGCTTTTCAGCACATTCATACAAATTGTACCCTTCGTGATAAATACATCCTTTTTCCTTTTTGTTCACAGACCAATATTTGTTTGGTTCTCTAGGAATCCACCTTATAATTGAATTCTTTGTAGTTAGGTATCTTTTGCATGCCATGGTTCCTACAAATGTTTTGTACGGGTTTCCCGTTCTTTTTATACATTCTTCTCCAATTATTTTGTATTTTAAATTCCATTGTTCTTTCTTTTGCCTTTGTCCCTGCATTTGGGGTGCTTGCTTCATTTGTTTCCACTTTAAGATTTCTAAGGGCTTCAAGCTAATTCCTTCCCAAGGCCAAATTTCTGACATTTGTGTGTTCCCGCATACCCAACAATTTGTTATATTTAGCTCTTTACTAATTCTTTCGACCAAATCTATGAACAAATTTTTCCCCAAGGATATTTCCAATTAATTTTCTTTTTTAGTAGCCACTACCAATTGTTTTTCCTTAACTAAATCTATTGGTTCTCTTTGGTTTCCTGTATGTTCGAAACAAAGCCAGGCTTCTCCTGCAGGGCACTCCCCAAGTAAGCGCTGGCGATAAGTCGCAGTGTTTTTAGCGATCCAGTAAGTCTTTCCACTCTCCCGACAGGTGGTTATTTGGGAGTTGTTAAAACAACTGGGATTTATGTTAGTATGGACTCTGATTAGAGACCCCAAAGTTTCTCCATCATAAAGTGGGTGGTAGCACTTAGTGCACTGCATTTCTTCGCTCCTCGCGAAACTGCTTGCAAGCAGGGCCATCAAAATTTTTCCCAGGAGTCCGGTATGAACCCCTCTGGGTCTCACCCGGTCTTGCCTCCTGGGGGTGGAGATCCCTTTGGGTAAAGCAACCGCTTCCCAGAGTCTCTTCATTTCCCTCTCCCAGGCTATTTGATTAATAGCTTTTGGGGGATGCTCTGCAGGAGAACTGGCCCTATATTGTAACTGGGGGCTTAATTTGGTGGTAGAAGATTAGGTGCTATTTAAACTTGGAGAAGAATGTATGAACTTGCAACATGAATTGTGCTAAACTGGTACAAAACTCATCATTTTACAATGTTATTTTATGGTTACAACAACAAGTAACTAAACCAGCGGGGATTTAACCTCGTACAAAGTTGCCTCTGAACTTTTAGTAACAGCAGTAACTGTTTGAACTGTTTTAACTGTCTTTTGCTTTCCTTTTAAAAGCAAGTCGGAGACCAGTAGGACTCTTAGCCACAGTCCATTCAGGAGTTCCTGAGTGAGATATCACGGGATTTGTTTCGCCAGTGGGAGGTGGAATAGGTCCTTTTATTCTGGAAATGTGGGTCCAACCTCTTTCTTGTGTTCTCACGGCAGTGTGTGTAGTGAGTAAGACTTGGAAGGGGCCTTCGTATCTAGGAGATAAAGGAGTGTGAGTCCAGGATTTAATAAGAACCCAATCCCCCGGGCTAATCTGGTGAGCATCTGAGTCAAGCGGGGAGGTTTGAGGTAGATAGGCTTTCTTTTTAAGAGACTCTATAGTTTTTCCAATAACTCTTAGATACTCTCGGGTTGCAGCTTCTCCCTCTAAATAGTTTGCTGAACTGAAGGGGGTGATTAAGAAGGGGAGCCCAAACATAATTTCATAGGGGGAGACCCCTATGTCAGCACGCGGCCTTGTTCTAATACGTAATAAGGCAAGGGGCAAACACTTGAGCCAATTCATTTGTGTTTCCTCAATTAATTTTGTTAACACATTTTTTAGGGTTTTATTCATTCTTTCCACCCTTCCGGAGCTTTGGGGGTGCCACGGAGTGTGCAATCTCCATTTAATTCCCAGGGCTTCGATAATTTGGTGTAGTACTCGGGAGGTAAAGTGTGGGCCTCTATCAGAGTCAATATTGTTAACCAACCCATACCTAGGAATAATTTGCTCCAGAATTATTTTTACAACCACTTCTGATGTTTCCTTTACTGTGGGGAAGGCTTCCACCCAATGGGTGAGATGGTCTACCATAACTAATAAGTGTCTATACTTTTGGACTGGGGACATTTCGGTAAAATCTATTTGGATGTTTTGGAATGGCCTTAAGGCTAATTTTCTTCCTCCGGGTTCTGCCTTACGCATTACTTTCTGGTTGACTTTTTGACAGATTAGACATCCCTTTGTTATTGCCTTCGCTAGATCGTATATTCCAACACAAAAATTTTCTTTCAGGAAATGATCGCATAATCCTTGAACCCCCCAGTGGGTTAGTCCATGTATTTCTGACAACAATTTCCGGGCTAGTGCCTTATTTAGAAACTTGCGCCCATCTGACATTACCCACTCCCCCTGGTTCCCTTGGCGTAATTTTAGTTCCTTTATTACTTTTAACTCCTTTTCACTGAAAATAGGCCCCTCTTTTTCTGGTTCTCGGGGTGCATCATTTAACTTTAGGATTTTTACAGGCCTTTCTGAACTTAAGGTGGCCTCCTTAGCTATTTGGTCAGCAAAACGATTGCCTCTTTCCTCAAAAGTATCTCCTTTTTGGTGACCCCTTATGTGAACTACTGCAATTTCCGCAGGCTTAAGTAAGGACTCCAATACCAGCTTTATTAAATCTTTGTGTATTAGATCTTTTCCCTTCGAATTTAGATAGCCACGCTCTTCCCAGATTTTTCCAAAGGTATGGACTACCCCAAACGCGTATTTCGAGTCTGTATAGATAGTTCCCTGTTCCCCTTCCAGCAAATCTAATCCTCTTTTTAAAGTGTAAATTTCACAGCATTGGGCTGACCAATTAGAGGGCAGCTTCCCTTTTTCTAAAACCTCCAGGTTTTTGCCCTTTGCTCCTTCAATGACAGCATACCCAGATGCTCTCTTCCCATGTATTACCTTTGATGACCCATCAATGAATAATGTTTTTCCATAGGGCAGTGGTATACTCTCAAGGTCCTCTCTTATTTTGGTCTGGAAATTTATAAGCTCCAGGCAATTGTGCTCCAGTTTCTGTAAAGGTTCTCCCGAAAGAAACTGGGCTGGATTTAGGCTCTGGGAGGTGACTAACGCTAAGTTATCTGTAGTCATTAATATGATTTCGTATTTTAATATTCTGGCCTCCGTTAACCACTGCTGAGCTCCTTGGTTTAGAATTGTTTTAATGTCATGTGGGGTATGCACTTTAATTTTTCCTTGCAGGGTTACTTTTTGGGCATCCTCTATTAGGGTAGCTGCAGCTGCAACCGCTTGGAGACACGTGGGCCACCCCTTTGCCACTGGATCTAGCAACTTGGAAAGGTAAGCTATTGGTTTTCGGCAACCTCCCCATTCCTGCGTTAATACCCCATAAGCAACTCCCCCTTCTGTATTAATAAACAAATCAAACTCCTTTTTAAGGTCGGGCAAGCTTAGAACTGGTGCTGAGGATAATTTTTCTTTTAATTTATCCAATTGCTCTTCATCTTTAGGTGTCCAATTTATAGGTTCAGAATCCACAAGCTTGTCATAGAGGAATTTAACACTCTGAGTATATTTATCTAACCAAAATTTACAATATCCAAAGAGACCCAAAAGTTTCCTTACATCACGTTTTGTTTTTGGGGTCGGTATGGATAGAATTCCTGAGATTCTTTCTGGACTTAACTTTTTGTATCCTTTCCCAATTATGTGACCAAGGAAAATAACTTCAGACTCAACAAACTGCAATTTGTCCCGGGATACTTTTAACCCCTTTGCCCCTAGAAAATTTAGGAGATTGATACTAGTTACTTTTACTTGTTCTTGTTCTTCCCCAGAGATTAGCAAATCGTCTACATATTGGAGGATTTGGACTTTATTTTCCGGAATGAACTGCTCCAATATCCCCTCTAGAGCTTGCCCGAAAAGGTTGGGAGATTCTGTAAATCCTTGAGGTAATCGTGTCCATCTCAACTGCTGTTTCCTATTTCCATCTGGATTTTCCCATTCAAAAGCAAACCAATCCCGGCCCTCCTCAGCCAGTGGGCATGCCCAAAATGCATCCTTCAGATCTATGATAGTAAACCAAGCATGCTCTCTTGGGATTTTGCTCAAAAGATTATAGGGGTTGGGCACGACAGGATGCCTGGTAATAGTTCTTTTATTGATTTCCCTCAGATCCTGCACCAGTCTGTATTTGCCATTTGCTTTTTTCACTGCCAGTATAGGTGTGTTATGGGGAGACATGCATGGTTCCAAGATGCCTTCCACTAATAGATGTTCTATAACCGGTGCTAAACCCCTTTTCCCTTCCAAGGACATGGGGTACTGCTTAATTCTGATAGGGGGAGTGTCTGCCTTCATTTGTATAGTTATTGGTGGGATGTTTAAGAAACCACTTTTCTCTCCCTCTGCCCATACCTCAGAATTAATTTCCTTTATATCTCCTTCAGTTAACTTCATTATGTGAGCTATCATTTTCCCATCCTTTGGGATGACTGCCACGCCCAATTGAATTTGGAGATCCCTCCCCAGCAAGTTCTTCTCTAAATGGGGAAGGTAAATCAGGTCCGCCACACACCGTCTGAAATTCCCTTTTATTTCAACCTTTTCAATTATGGCAGCCTTGAACGGCTTTCCTTCTGCCCCTATCACTTCACAAGTTCTATTACTTATATTAACTCCTGCTGGGAGCTCCTTTAAGCTGGATCGATCAGCTCCTGTATCAACCAAGAACTCAAGTTCTAAATTTTGGGGACCAACGTCAAAATTTACCAAGGGCTCCTCTTGATGGTCCATGAGGTCCCCTAATGGGTAGAGCCCCTGACACCCCTAATCATCACCCCTTAAGATCTTCTCCAGGGTGTCCTGCTCTTTGGCAATGGCTTCATCTAGGGAAAGCTTCTTACACCACTTTTTTATGTGTCCTACTTCCCCACAGTAATAACACCTTCTTTCAGTTTGGAACCCTCCAAATTTCCTGTTATGATTATTTTCACTTACTTCAGAATAGTCCCTGGATCGCCCTAGTAAGGGTCTGGGTTCTCCCCCATTGGGTTTCAACGGCCCTCCTAGTTGGTCTTTATTTGCCCCCACACATTCTCTGGCAACTGCCACCATAACCCTTGCTTTTGCCTTCGCTTTTTCTTCCTCTCTCCTCAAGTACACTCTTAAGGCCTCTTTAAGTAAATCATTAATTCCCTTTTCTTGCCAGTCCTCGAGTTTTTCCAGTTTCCTTCTGATATCAGGCCAAGCTTTTGTAACAAAGTGTACTTTTAATAATACTTGGCCTTCAGGGCTATCTGGGTCTATATTTGAATAAAGTTGGAAGTTCCTCTTTAGTCGACTAAGCCAGGCTGCCGGGGTCTCATCTTTTTCCTGTACTCCATCAAAAGCTAGTTTAGTGTTACTATTGCGAGGCACAGACTCTTTTATTCCTCTGATTATTAAAGACCTATAATCACTCATATTTCTTCTCCCTTCTTCCTGATTGGGATCCCACCCAGGATCTGCTAGAGGTAATTTCTGGTCACCAGGTGGTCCCTGTCTGTTCTCTCTATCCCAGATACGTAAGGCTGCTGCTCGTATCATACGGACCTCCTCTGAGCTGAATAGTATGTTAATGATTGAGTTCATCTCTCCCCAGGTATAGATATTGGGTCCTAGGAATTGGTCCACCTGATTTGAAATGCCCACCGGATCCTCTATTATGCTTCCTATTTCCTTTTTGAACCCCCTAACTTCGGATGCTGTTAACGGGGCATTCACAAACCCTACTCCACCAGCTATCCCACCCATTGGAACTTCCCTAAGTGGGAATAGTTTTTCTGCCTTTGTTTTAGACCGGGTATTACAGTGGGGCCCTTCCGTTAGTTTACTACCTGACACGTAGGTGGATGCTTCTTGGCTATTGCAGGATACATTACTATCCGTTGGGGGCAGGTTTAACTCCCAACTGGAAGGGGGTGAGGGGACTGCTATTGGTGAAGGTGCAGGGACCAAACTAGCAGTAGGGGTTAAGGAAGGTGGAGGAAGTAGCGGCAAAGGTAAGGTTGAGGGTGAAGGCGTGGGGATGGTGTTTTGATTTGAAACTGAGGTGTTAGGTGGGGGTGGTAAAGAACAAGTCTCAGTGGATTTGGGATGAAGGGGAATTGAAAGTTCAAGTGAAGATGAATGGGGAAATGTTAGTGGCGGAGGCAAGGAGCTCGGTAACAGTGGAGGTAAGGAGCTTGGTAGAGGATTAAGAGGAGCAGGGGGAGGGGGAGGAGGTAGGTTATCAAGGGGATCCCAGTTCTTAACCTTTTCCCTTTCCTGCTCTTCTCTTTTTTGCTCTTGAACTTTACATATTCTCACAGGTTCTTTGTTTATAGTGTTAGTTTCCCAACAGGCTGCATACTGAAGTTGCTCAATATTAGAACTCTCCCAAGTTTTTAAATACTGATTTAATAGGGAACACATCCATGGGTCTTGGGTTCCATACCAAGGCCATTGTCCCGGTAGATCTAATTCAGGCCACACCTCTATACAATAGTGGATCATTTTAATTTTATCCAGATTCTTTGTGGCTTCTCGGGTGTCCCATTGATTTAACATTATTGCCAGGGGACTGTCAGGGGGAATGTTCTTTCCCTTTTCTTTTTCTTTTTTAGCGCCCCCACTACCTTTGCTCATACAAGCCCCCATGGCTGTGGCTCTGATTAGGCCTGAAAGAAATTCTAAGGTGCCTCTACCCAAACAGAAATTTAATGACAGGCAACACAACTTTTAACAACAAAAAAAATTTGGCCCTTTCTAAATTATAATATAGATTCCCTTTTTACAGAAAGTTATAAGGTGCCCCTACTCAAAAGGAAAATTACTGACGGGCAATTAAACTGATAAAGGAAAAAAAAAACTGGTCTCCAACAGGATTCACTTGACAGTTACCTCACTCACTCCGCAGCCCGTTCAAAACAGTTAGGCTGCCAGTCCTTTTGCAACAGTCGGACTGCCACCCTTCTCACACTCACTCCGCAGCCCTTTCAAAACAGTCGGACTGCCACTCTTCTCACACTCACTCTGCAGCCCTTTCAAAACAGTCGGACTGCCACTCTTCTCACACTCACTCCGCAGCCCTTTCAAAACAGTCGGACTGCCACTCCCCACTACACCCACTCTCCCACAGCCCTTTCAAAAACAGTCGGACTGTTGCTTCCACTCTTAACCACACAAGAGTTGGGTCCCTAATGGGGTTGGTCTCCACCCCTCCCCACACTCCTGACAACCAAGTAAAAACTGGGACAGAGCCGGTCTCTAGCGGGGCCCCGGTCACCCCTCCCTCTACTCTTCCCAGATATTGGAGGGAGTTGGGTTAGGTCCCAGCGGGGCCCGGATACCCCTTCCTAAACCCTCGTCCCTGGGGGGCTCGGTCCCAGCGGGGCGCCGGCTACCCCTTCCTGCACCCCCCCCTTAAAATTAGGCCTACCAGGGTTCGCGTTGCTCGCCCCCAGTCTAACCACTGCCGCGTGCCACACACACTAGCCACCCTAGCCCTCCGCACGCCCGGAGATCTAGGGGGGGGCTACTACCCCAGGAGACGCCTCTTTCAACCTCCAGGCCTTGGTAGGCCTCACTCGCTTCCCCCTTTTCCCGGCCGGCCCCCTCGCGGGAGTCCGGAACCGCGGTACTCAGGGGCCCACACTCGCTTCGGGGGTCTGAGCTGCCAGCCCCCGTCTCATCCACGCCACACTCGCTCGCCTCCCGTGCCCGCCGCCGGTCTTCTTACCAGCTCTTCCCGCGTTGTTCTGGTCCCGCGCAGCTCCGGGTCCGGGGTGGCCAGCTGTCCCAGAGGGCCTCTTCGGGGTGGCGCCTCCTCCTCCAACGTCCTCTTCTGGGCGTGGCCTATCCCGGACGAGCCCCCAAAACTGAAATAAATATGCGCGGGCCGAAGCCTTTATTAAATAGCAGCTCTTTTTATTAATGGGGGTCGTAGGGAGGCTCAACGCCTGCTGCTGCTGCTTGTTCAACGTGGAAAGGAGGATCCCACGCAGTCCTGTCCAAGGGCAGGAATGGGAGTTCCAACCTCACAGGCACGTCCAGAACTCGCTTGTGGCTCATTGGTCTGGGGGTGTCAATCTCCTCAACTGCTCTTTAGATTGCGGTGATTAAATAGTTACAAAGGGCACATTGCAGATGACTCCGCTCACTAGTTGAGATGGTCCGTGTACTTGGATTCAGTGTTGGTTGACTACCTTTGTGAGTCTTTTCTTTTGCAACCACTTCCGGTAACGGTGGTACTGGGAAACTTCTGGGGATTTACATATAGGGTGTTGCTACCTTGATAGGCAAGCAGCAGCAGGCCGGAAATGAGGTAAGGGAAAGGGCGGAAACGGTAAGGGGAAAGGGCGGAAGTGGGAAGTGGAGAGGGCGGAAATGGGAAGTGGGATAGGGGAATACAATAAACTGGGATTTGAAGTATATAGGGACTGTACATTCAACTGGGGAAGACAACACAGCAACCTGACCAGAGAACTAGCGAACCAACAAGTGGATAAAACAATAAGGTAACAACAAGTGAAAATAATCCCTTTAACTCTTCTAACAACTCCTAACATTTCTCAACTGAGATTATTTACCACAGGCAACCAGCTGGGAAATTGTTTTGAAAATCAGATAGGGAAAGAAGTGAAGTTTTTCAGCAGGCTAAGGCATAAAGGCTACAGTGAGAAGATTAATAACTGGCCTCACTAGATTGTAACTTCTCTGGCTCAGTCTAGGACAAGTTATCTTTCCCTCTATGCCAAATGTCCTTTTCCTGGAGTTGGAAATGAGAATAAGGTTTTTTTGCTTTGTACCTGATACCTTTGGTCCCATATGAAGAGGACTTTTCAGCATGATTAGTTGCTGTCAGCAACTAATGGGAAATTGAAGATGCTGCATTAATTGAAGTGGATCATCCCAGTTCCCCTCAAAACTCAGACTAGCAAGCTGAGAAGCTTTATCATTAAAATTCACAGAAAATCAATTAAGAGAGGCCTAAAGCAGACTGGATTTCCCACAGGGCCTCTTTGCATTACCTCAAAAGGTAACAAATGTCAAGGGACAGAAGATGTCAGTCCCAGTGAGCTGGCTCTGTTTGCCTGGGAAAAGTTCATTAAAGATATTAAAAACTCACACTAAGGAGTGGAGGACCAAGATAATGGCATTTTGTTAGCCAGTTGGTTCAATATTGAATCATATAAATAACCAACAGTGATTTGTTATGGATTTCTAGTAATTTTGGCTAATTGGAGGCTGAATCAGAGATAAAAATACAAAATGAACACAATGAAAACTTTATTATTGGTATAATGAAGCTAATTGTACTCTGTGTTGACAAATTCCTTAAAATAGATCTCTTCATCTGTTGCAAAAGCAAGGCACCAGTTGCAAGAATAGACTTCGCAAATTTTCATGAAGAAATCAATTTTAGAGGAGCAAGTAAGACAGATAAACTGCAACTGGGGCAAGATTTAGCCACCTCATAGTCAGAGGCAATGTCATGCTAAAGCAGTGGTGGAAAAGCAGGTGCTGATCTTGGCACTTACCAAGCATGGAAAGAAGAGGCTTTGTCTAGTTGTTCATATGACTTTGATGAAGAGAGGCTCTGTTGTGATGAGACAAGGTTGCTTTGGTCCATTTAAGAGACTGGGATACGAGCTGTGGAAGGTTTTCCTGTCCATGTGTTGGGGTGAAAAGAATGAATTGTGCTTCTGACCTGCTGGAACCTCTTTGATAGGGATAAGCTGTGCTGCTGGCTGCAGGAAAGTCAAAAACCACCAATAATTTGCTAGGGCCTGTAATCTACCTGAGGAATATGGAAACAAAGAATTAATCTGAAAGAATGCTGCTGTGTTAAAGGACTCTTTCAGATACCATGAAATTGTGCCAAAGTGAATGTCCTTGTTTGTGAGAGACACTAAACATTTCCCCTCCTGCTGTAAGAAACTAAATTCTCTCACAGTAAAGGTAGCTCATCATTAGGTTTCATGAAAGCATCCAGGAAAAGCAAGTGTTCTGAAAACCTTAACAACTCTGCTAATGATTTTTTGAGATGGATGTGCTCTCACCCCAAATTGACATCACCATAACAACAGGCTGTAAGAGCCACATGCATAAATGGAAACTTAAGTGCTGAACTGGCCATTCATGCATGCCCCAGCATGGCAACATGAAGCTGGATGGCCACATTAGATGGCCAAGTATTCTTTCACTCTTTTGAGGAAAAAAAAAGTAACTATGCATTACAAACACAGGTACCAATTAGCATAATCAGGGCATATTGTCCCACAGGCTCAATTTAATCTTTTTCCTAGCAGTGCAGCAATAACTGTTCTCCCTGACATAATTAGGCTCTGTTCAGTACAGCATTTCCATCTGCATTTGCTAACTTAGGTATAAGCCAGCCCTAGTATTCAGCCAAAGCTAAAAGTGCAAAGTGGATTTTAAAAATTGCCAAGACATTTTAATGAAGTAAATTAAATAAGAGCATCTTTTCTTTTTCAGTGACTTCATCTGACAAGAAAGCAAAGGTGAGCAGCAGAAGGCAGGTGAGTTGGTGCAGTCAGGGGTAAGGATAAAAATGAAGTTTCCCAATATGGGAAAAGCAGGCAGGGCAGAGGAATCACCTCTGAAATTAAGATGGAAGTTCAGCTTCTTCTTTTTCTGTTAAGATTAACTATAGGGCTGGCTAACATTTTTTAAGACTATTTTATTTTACAAACCTTACTTAAATCCATATTAATCAGCTGTGTCTCCTGCTATCAAAATTGAGGGAAATGGCACTTTTTTAGCACCACTTAGAAACAGAGGAGATAAAACTAAACTATGCAGTCCCAATGAGTGAAGGAATTATGTCCTATCCACATTCAATAAGTCACAAAGACCAAAATCTCTTTAGAGCATGTAATTTATTTTTAGCCTTGCACAGTGAGCCCTCAGCTCATCATGGATCAAAAGATGCCTCACTAAATTACAAGAAAAATGACTGCATTCTGTTTAGTTGCAATCCTGTTAGTCACAATAAATCTTGTGTGCATCAGCTGAGCTCCAGGAAAATCATATGCAACAGCAACACCCTCTTTAGAAGCTGATCCAGTACCTTATCTAATAGTTACTCCATGACTTGCCCCTGTCAGGAGCACCATTGTGCTTGTAATTAAGGAAACAATTCCTTCTGCTGTGTCAAGTTTGAAACACTTCAAGGTATAGGAATTATTTATTATTCACCCTCATGGAACGTCCCTGCCCTTCAGAGCTCCAGTGCTACTGTGCAAAGCATTTCATGGAGCCAAACAGAAATAACTTCTGTCCCAAAATGGACTATGAGGAGCTCCCAGTGTCCTTCCTGCCTTCAGAAAATGAAGGAGCAGTCACTGTTGGGCTGTAGGGTACAAATTCAGTTCAGATGAAGAATTTTCCACGGTGATCTCACTCCTCTCTATATTCTAACACAACTACAAACAAGCACAATGAGAGATTTTACAAGGAATAAGGGATGTTTTAAAGCAAGTATCTAAACTAAGTCGGGGACAATTACCCAGCAATTAAACACAGAAAGGCAGGCACACTTCACTACCTATTAAATGCTAAGAGCCTCACTACCTATTAAATGTTAAGAGATGTCTGAACTCTTCCAAATAACGTTAAGAAATTAAACAGAGAGCAATATAAAAATATTTTAATTAATTTAAAAGTACATAGGAACAGAGAATATTTTCCATGAAACAAGATGAAACGAAATCCCTGTCTGCGCTCTGCTGGGGGGGTCCCTAAAGGCTCCAGGAGGTGTCTGGGTGGCTCCAAAAGGGGCTTGCAGGACCCTGGGGCACCAGGGAAGGAACAGCATCATCCCAGGAATGCTGTGAGAGATTCCCCAGAGCGGCCCCACCTGGGGCCCGGGCAAGGGATGGATTCAGGCAGGCAAATACATCCAGGGGCTGCCTGGGCTATGGCAGTGAGGCCCAGCCCTGTTTCATATCTTTCTGCTCTTCATTTCTATTTAGTCCTTTGTATTTATCCTCATGACCCTCACAATGGGATTAGATTTCTCTTTCTTACAAGGCAAAACCTTAGTTATTTTATTTCCACTAAACAACCATGTGTATTACCACCTTAAATGACTTCTCTCTAACTTACTCTGCATCTTGCTCCTTTACCGCAAGATGCATCAAGCACCTCTGTTAAAGTACAGATACCTCCCTGGAAAGAGGACAATCTTGCTATTTTCTGAAGAATCTTAACTTTGATGATGTACCAAATTTTACAAATGCAAGAGGAAAAAAGCCTACAGATCAGTTTTACAATTTCAAAAGCTGATTCCTCAACTCTTGCACACCAGTTTCCTTATTGACAACGTTCAGCAGTGATACCAAACAAGCACAGAAAACAAACGGGAGAAGAAATGCAGACAGCCAGCAGGGGACCACCTACCAAAATACATTTTAAATGTAGTTCTAGGGTTTCTAGCAGCAAGTTTGAGGTGTAAATGGAGACACACAGAATTACTACCTGTCAGTAGTTTTGGCATTTCATCTGAGTTTCCTCTTCATTTTTTTACTTTTCACCTAAATAAGAGAAAAAAACCCAAACAAATGCAACCTTTCAGGCAGGGAATAGACGTGGTTGGTCTTTAAGAAAGTATTTTCTTCTGGCTGTATAATAACCTGTTGGGGAAAATGTGAGCTTTCATCAAAATGTCACTGTGCTCTTGCAGTTTTTCTAACTCTGTGAGAAATAACAGTCACCTCTGTAAGGCTCCTGCAGCTCACCCTGTGCCAGTGTCATTGGCCACTTATCACTGCAGGGATCACTGGGAATAATGATGGTGGAAAATGTGGAGGGAGCTGAATAAATAAATACTTGCCATTTCTCTAGCAAAAAAACACCCAAAGCACTCCAAACAAAGCCATAAAAATAGTTGGCCTCTGAATTAGGAGGATTTAAAGTAACTATTTTATTCTGCTTTTGGTTCAACATTCATCAATCTGAATTTGAATATGCATTACATAATTAAAGGTAGATGAATGTTTATTTACTTGTGCTTACTGAAACCAGTGTTTTGCTTTAAACCTGCTTGGTATTGCCTTCATTCAGTCTTATTAGGTTATTAAATACATGGGGAAATATATTCTTTGTTTCATTAAGAAAGTATCATTAATTAGGAAAGCATAACTTCATCATAGCCACTGCTGCTACCAACATTACTTGGGTAAGTTCAAAGTACTGACACAAAAACATTATAACAGAAGCAATGTTCAACAGAGTCTCAAAAATAAAGATATAGCTCAAAGTTTTTCAGATGTCCTACAGTTGCTAAGACATCTCCAGAAAGAGGAGTAAACTAAAAATAGCATAGGAAATTTGAAAACCATTTCTCTTTTCTTAACTTTGTTGTGGGCAACTATTAGAAAACTAATAGAGAGAATGAAATGCAGTTTTTCTACCTGAGTTGTGAGTCATCACCTCAGTTTCAATGTGATCCAATGCTCAGTGGAATCCTGGGAAGGATCAAATCATCAATGTTAATTTTAAATTTTATCCATGAAAGTTGGCATTTTTTCCCCATTCCTCTCACTCCCTAAAGTACATCAACACCAAGTGAGAAAGGCTCAAGTTGAAATACAATTATTACAAAATTATACTTGGACATAATAACTTTGTTACAAGTTCCAGCAGAAAGAGAAAGGAGAGCAGATTCAGAGGTTATCAAACTCAATATAAAATCCAGCTTATGCTTTCTCCAAAAGCCTCATTTAATTTATCCAGGATTTTTTAAAAATTGCACATAACAGCATTTTACATATTATGCTAAATACTATCATTTCTATCTAAAATATTCATTATTATTATGCTTTTCAGAATTGAATTACAAAGTCTTCTGCACCCATCTTCCCAAATCTGATTCTAAGAACGTGCAAGTTTAATCCCTTAGGAAACAAAAGTAGCCCCAAGTGTCTCAGGATCAATAGAAACTAAACAACAAAGCTTGACAAAGTAAATTAAATTGTCAATAAAGTCAATAAATATTTTCCACTGTAGAGATAGCTATCACCAGCTTATGAATCTTGCTAGTGCAAGTTTAGTGAAGAAAATCTAAGTCTTTATTGCCAAATCAGTTATGAGTTGCTCTACTCTACTGCCAGTATGATGTGAGTATAAACACCACATTCTTCATAGTATCAGCCACAAAGGACTCAACTTTAAAATTAAGGCTGCTTTTGAGTTTGACCAAACAAATGAAAATTCACTATTAAAACACAGTGATGAAACAGACTTAACTTGAAAAACCTTAAATATCACCAATTACAATGAATACTTAACTATATTATTATGCATCATTATTAGATAGTCAGGGACAGCCAACCTGACCTCAAGTGTGCTGAGGCACTGGGGCCAGGCAGGGCACATCTTCCCAGGAGCTAATTTGCCCATTCTTCTCAAGTCAATTTACCTGCACAGAGCTCCACAGTAGAACTGCTAGGCTGCCAATAAAAAATATCTCTGGCTACGAGACAAACCCCAATACATAAACCATATTAAAGGAAGAAAGAAACCTGCAGCATTTGATTGACCTTCAATGCCCTGAGAAGATTACAAATTTCCCAAGATTAAGGAGTTCCCAAAATACAAAGCAAAAGGACTGATTTTTATGGATCATATGTTAAATCGCCCTGTAAAATTGGAGTTCTTAGATTGCACATGAAGGAATGGAAAAAACCCCCACCACAATCCTCAAATGCAATTTTAGATCCTTCTTTGAAAATCTGGTTTCAAAAGAGAGGAATGGATACAATCTTCCCCTCACCTGGAGATTTTAATGAATTCAAACTATTTCAAGCCTGTGAAGAAAGCCCTACCACAGTCCCTGTCAAATAACATTTTCTTTCATTTTTTATTCTCATTACTACTTCAGAGCAGTCTAAGTAACAGCAAATAGGGAAATTAAAGTTGCGATTCAAACACTAAGATCTGGAGTCCTGCATTGCCTTCAAACAACTGTATGAAACAGAAACTTAATGTTCAACACTTTCCAGTGCATATAAGCCATTTATTTGCATATCCTTTGGCTCCTAAAGCTGGAAATTGCATTTCTGTTAGCAGATGGGCCTGATTCTTGCCTTCCCTGATAGAGATCAGCAATATGGACCCTGACTTTCTGGATGGCTCATGCTTAGTTGTTCAAAAGTCTTGATTTTCCTCTTTGTAGCACTGCCCTTCCTGTAGCCAGCCTAAGGTACTAAGCAGCCACAAACCCTCTGAAGTTTGCATTATTGATATCTGCTCCCAATTAGGATGCTTTGCAAAAACAATTAGGATCAAATGTTTCCTGTGTCTGCTGCAAAGAGCAGATCCCTGGGATTTTTACTCCTATTTTTTAAAAAAGAGCATTCTGTTTCTATAGCTGTGTACAAATACAGAGAAACACCTTGAAGCATTAATAAACAGAAGCAACAGAAAATAAAAGCTGTCACATTTCCTGTGGCCATTTGAGGGTGAAATTGCATGTGTGAAAATATTGCAATTATGTAATACAGTGATATGTACACATTCCAAAATAAATACATTAAAAGCAGATTATGCATCATTTATTTGTTATCCATTTTAAATTATTACTGGAAGCCAAAGAAAGATTTATTTGATACCTTCACAGGTTTATCTTCACACTTTACAATGGAGCAACTACTTTGCTTCAAATTTAAGTGGTTTTTTTTTTCCCTGACAGCTTCATCTACCTGGTCACCAAGCTGATACAGAACAGAGTAGCACAGATAGTGTGAGGAACTGATTTTTAATTACATAAATTGACTTATCATCTGGCTTTGGTATTTTTAGGATGTGGGCTAACAGCATATATCCAGGGTTCTGCCATTCTACCTTGTGGTATTTGCAAGCCATTGCTTCCACAGAAATTAGAACAATGCACTTTGATGTCATGTGGCTGCTGGAAGGGCAGCACTGTAGACACTCATTTGTATTTGGTAGGTCAGGATTAGCCACAAGTTTTAATCCTTACTGTTACAAGAGAAAAAACTCTCAAATCCTGCTGTAAACGAGGGTGCTTAAGAAACCCAACTCCTCCAACTTTGACTTGCTCCTAACTTTAGAGTATTAACTTTTTTAGAGAATAAAGGATTGTCTCTAGATTATTGTGCACAAAATTATAACTGCAGGCCTGCATATTGATATCTAAACTTTGATGGCATGAGGAAACTGATGGTCTTCTTGTCCATGCAGATGATCATCATGATACACTTTCTTGACTATCTCCAAGAGTTAATTTTCTAAAACCTGAATAAACTATTTTATAAAGTCAGTAGCAGGGAGAATGGCTGCCTTCCATACAATTCCAAGTAGTCCAGTTTTAAAGTGATTAGAACTGCACCAGCCTTCAGACCCAAATATGTGTAGCCTCTGTGTAATACAGAAGCCCTTATCAAAGGCTCACTCAGAAGGTGCATAAAAAACCTTCATTCCCCAATACTGCAAAATTCCACCTGAGTAAAATCTTACTCACTTTACTATGAAAGGAAAATATTTTAGTGGTGTTGCCAGGGACAAGGCAAGGATATATGGTACCAGGAAGGATTCTGCACTTACAGATGCTGAGTATCCAGCCAGGAGACAGAACCTGTGTGTTGTGAACACATCCCTCCATCCCTTGAATATAGTTTCTAGCAATAAAATATTTTGCATGCCATATGCAATGGTGGCCAAAAATAAATTTATTAATGTCATCAAAACTAGGGGATCCTATCAGCACTTTAAGAGAAGCCTAATTAAGATGAAATTCTGTGTTTCAGCTTATAGTGAGTTATTTGACATTACAGTGTCAGATCTAACACTCCTGATCAATAACATGATACACTGTACACAGGTTTCAGTGAGTGGAAAGATGGGTTTCTATGCATCAGTTTTCTACTGGAGTTATTATTATGAGAAACTCTGCTGTTAACCTGCCTTTGGATTTATGTGTCTTTTCTCTGCTTTTGATCAAATCTCTGATAATTTTTATAAGATAAGTAGAGAGAGAGGCTGGAAGAATAGCTCATCTGAATGCAAATGAGCTCTTTCTTCCCCCTACATATCTCTCAAGGCTTATCTTGTTATTACTCTCACAGAAAGAAGGACAGTCTGGTTAGAGCCAAGGGCTAAATCAGAAATGACTTGACAATCCACTGACAACATGGCATTTTTAGAATATATTCTCTAAGCTTCGGTGACTAAGGTGAATCATAAAATTGTACAAGTTGATCAGCTCAGGATCTCTTTTTTACATGAAGACTTATGAAAATTTAAAAATACTTTATCACCTGAAATGAACTTTTATCTTGAACATCTACAACACACTACAGTCATAGGCCAGAAATACAACTAAGAGGCAATATAAATGAAAAGACTGATTTCATGTGCTTACAGGATCCTGTGAATGACAAGGGACAGTTGGGCAACTGAAACCAGAGAGAAAACTCTGCTTCAGTGGCCTCACACCAAGACTCACATGGTTCTATTCTGTGCAGAACTTGGAATAAAACTGAGGCAGAGGGAAAGCTACAGAACAGAGATGCACACTTGGCTTTGCTTTAATTATTTAAAGCTAAAATTTCTACGGTGCTTTCTCAGCTCTTACAGAAATGCTCTTTATAACCTTTAAACATGGACCAGGTCACAAGGAATTATGCAGTAGCTGTAGAGATGCTTTAGGAGACTTTGCAGCAACAACTGAAACTTTGCCCTCCTCTATGCAGAAAAGATTCAATATAGCCTGGGGAATTATATCCAAGGACAGAAATAGAGTGAGAAAATCTTTCTTAATCATTTTCCAAAATAAATTTAGACTGTGAAAGACTGGGAAGAATATTAATCTGTTTGATTCATACACATTTTTTTTTAAAGACTATTATGCAGCAGAAGCATTTAGCATAAAAATACAAGCTTTGAAATTTGAGTGTAAAGTGTAGTACAAGGAAATAAAACTGATAGAAGGAGACTGAAGGAGGCTAATGAGAAAAATGTGTGGAACACATTTTGACAACACAAAACATTATGGAGCATGTATTGTTTTTATCACCAAGAATTCCCCAAATAAAAGGCATGGAGAAAACCATAATTCAGAAGTGGGAAAACAGAGGGACTGTAAAAGTGAAATGGAGTTCTGACAAATGATACTGTATAGAATATGGATTCACAGACCAACAAAACAAAACACCCCAGCAGCAGCAAACTAGAATACTGTATATTCCAGCTGAACCACAGGTGTTTCTGCATATTCATCTTGCAAACTCGCACACTTACTTGCCAAGGCTGCTGAACTACTTCTTTTCCATCTCAAACCATAAAACCCCCCAGTCCTTTCACAGGAATCACTTAATCAAATGAAGACAGACCAAAAAACATTATTTTCATGGTTCACAATACTATCAAGTTACATGCCTAAGAGACACCATTTTAAATCATAAATAATGAGCTAGCAAGTGTATAAAACTGGTACTTGAAGAAATGATAAAAAGACAGGAAACTAATAAAAATGCAGATAGTCCAGAACATACCTAATTTCCCCAATTTTAGAATAGAATAAGCTTGTATTATTAAAGCAAAAATGATTTCTATCAACAACTATGTTTCCCAGAATTGAATACCACTTGTGGTGGCTGCTTGTGATCTCTGTATATGTTTTAGGAGTTCAGTTGGCATTAGCCTGTTATTCTAAATACAAGCAGGGAAGAACTATAGTTCCTAATGCTATGCAGTTCTGTAATTTAATTAGAAACCTTTCGTCTTTCAATATTTTAAATAAATCTAGGAAAAAAACTCTGTTTTGACACCAGCTCTCCTTAGTAGTAGCATTTCTCAGCACACAATCTGAAAAGGTCAACCTGCCAGACAACAATACAGAAAGTAAAAGTTAAAGTGAGGGCAAGGAAAATCATCTTCAGATGAAACTGCTCTTGTGCAAAAAGAAAGTGATATTTAGATTCAGCCTGTGAACACATTCCTCAATTATGAGAGAAAACGTAATTCTTAAAATTCTGTTCACGACATTAGGGACAGAAAATCAACTACAAATTAGATCTTAGCTTGGTTAGTACTCAGATACCATAATTATTACCACAATATTAGGATAACAATCAAATAAACACATTCCAGAAAAGCATTTTAATTCATTTACTAGTGTCAGCCATGCTATGCTTTGATTTTATCAATGTATCCTTCTGCAAAAATTATGTTTTCAACATCATGTAAAGTCAGCTCTGACTCACAGCTCACCACAGATTCCAAACAGGAGGCAAAGACCCAGTTTTCATTTCAGAACTTCTCACATACCTATGACCTTTCTGTGGGCAGCTTCAGAAAATGGGGGGAAAGCCATTCCAAAGAACAGTACCAAGGAAATCATACAGCACTAGGGACATTGTTCTGGCATGAGATTCTTAATAGATTATGAGAAATAACACAGAAGCAATTTCTGTCCACAGAACAGATTTAAAAGGATTTTGTTTCAAGAACAATAAGAGGATGCTTAAAATTTATTGTGCCGAAAGCTACATTAGGTTCTCAACGTTGAGTAATTGATATCCCTACAATCTAAACTGTGGAATTACTATTTCCCAAAAGAGAAACTTTTTGGGATTTGCAACTCATCTCAAAACCTCAGTGAAATGAAATCCGCAGAATTTCCCTAATTCTATGGAACACAATTCCATTGTGTTCTATGACCCTTCAAATACTCATGGAAACAGACTTGTTTACACTAGAACAGCTGTGACTGAAAATCTGGGGTAAAAACCTCTAAGAAATGGCAATATACATGAATGTTCCTTTCCACAGCAGCCACAAGCAAACAAGGAGTGGCACTCGTTGGCACAGCCTCTTGTCCACATACAGGAGAGTGGCCAAGGCAGTGCCAGCCGTCTCAGAGATGGGCAAGGACAAGAAAGGGTTTGAAGCTGTGCCAAGAGAGGTGTACACTGGACATTAGGAAGAACTGCTGCCCAGAAAGGGGCATGAGATATGGGAATGGTGTGCCCCAGGGGGCACTGGTGCAGTCACCGTTGCAGTAGGTGTTCAAGGTAAGCCTGGCCATAGCACTCCAGGCTCAGATCTGCTTGCCATGGTAACCATGGATCACAGGCTGGAGTTGATCTCTCAGAACTCTTCCAAGCCAGTGCTTGGATTCTGTGACATCACAGCCTCTGGGGCAGCATGGTGCCTGGCAACTGTCCCCAGCCACCGCCGTGCCCCACAGCCTGGGCACACCTCGGCGAGGACAGACGTCCAGAGCGGGTGTGCTGGTGGCAGCTTCCCCAAAGCACCATGGCCGACCCTGTCCCATGGATCCTGCACTTTTACCTGCTGCTGCTCCTGGGCCATCGTCCCGACCCAACCATCCATCGTGGGTCGGGCACGGTCCTGTATGTGCAGGAGCCGGAGCAGCAGGACAGGGACCCTGAGCCGACCACCCCGTGCATGGATATATCGTGGCAGTCCTGGACATGCCTGCTGATGCAGCTGCTGATCACAGGCACTGTCCTGGGATGGCGCCGCTACCGAGGGCGCTGGAGACGCTGGAGAAGGGTGAGGGATGGGGGTCAGGCAGGAATGATGGGCTTGGAGCTCTTGGGCAGCCCTTTGGCCAAGGCCCCATGGCAGAGTGGAGCTGAGCCTCTGGCTGGGAATCAGGCCAGGGCTGAGCTCAGGGACAGCCCCAGGCAGAGGCAGCCAGAGCTCTGCTTGCTGCAGCCTGGCCAGGCCTGGCTCTCTTGCTCAGAGGCCAAAGGCAGCCCAGAGAGGGGCCCTGCTCTGCCCCTCTGCCCCTTCCATCGGGATCCCTGTGCTTTGCCTTGCAGAATCGGCGCCAGAGGCCCCCCAGCTGCTGCCCAGGACAAGGTTGTTCCTCAGAGCTGGTCCAGCTGCTGAGGAACAACCACACCCTGCTGCAGCAGTGCCTGCAACGCTGCTCCCAGCAGGCAGCCCAGAGCAGCAGAGCAGCGCAGGGGGCCAGCCGCAGCAGGAGGAGCAGAAGAACCCAAATCTCGCCCAGCGCTGACCTCCAGCTCCAGCACGGCGCGCAGGGCACACCATCGAATGTGTGACCCGTGCCAGCCCGGGCACAGCGACATTCCCCATCGTAGGCTTTAGAGACCCCCCATCCTTACCTGTAGCCACCCCCACCACCTTTTCCACAAGAAGCTGACCTTCCCCTTAGTGTTCCTGTTCTACATGTTTAAGTTAGCCATAAGATTGTTACCCCATAGTCCCCCGTAGTGTAGATTTTTAGAGTAGTAAAGTTAATAAAGTTCATGTTCTCTGCACATCCTGTGTTGTTTGCTTGATATTCCATCCAAGAGGGGACACAGAGGGATGGGTTTGAGCAGGAGCTCCAGACTGCCTGCAATGGAGAGCCTGAGTGCAGCAGCAGCATTTGCAGGAGTGCAAATGGAGGGCAGCTGGAAAGAAGATGGTGGGCAGTATTCTCCTGCCTCCATCTTCCAAGGAAGAGTCAAGTCAATCCCTGTCTGTGCTCTGCTGGGAGGGTCCCTAAAGGCTCCAGGAGGTGTCTGGGTGGCTCCAAAAGGGGCTTGCAGGACCCTGGGGCACCAGGGAAGGAACAGCATCATCCCAGGAATGCTGTGAGAGATTCCCCAGAGCGGCCCCACCTGGGGCCCGGGCAAGGGATGGATTCAGGCAGGCAAATACATCCAGGGGCTGCCTGGGCTATGGCAGTGAGGCCCAGCCCTGTTTCATATCTTTCTGCTCTTCATTTGTATTTAGTCCTTTGTATTTATCCTCCTGACCTTCACAATGGGATTAGATTTCACTCTCTTACAAGGCAAAACCTTAGTTATTTTATTTCCACTAAACAACCATGTGTATTACCAGCTTAAATGACTTCTCTCTGACTTACTCTGCATCTTGCTCCTTTACAGCAAGATGCATCAAGCACCTCTGTTAAAGTACAGATGCCTCCCTGGAAAGAGGACAATCTTGCTATTTTCTGAAGAATCTTAACTTTGATGATGCACCAAATTTTACAAATCCAAGAGGAAAAAAGCCTACAGATCAGTTTTACAGTTTCAAAAGCTGATTCCTCAACTCTTGCACACCAGTTTCCTTATTGGCAACGTTCAGCAGTGATACCAAACAAGCACAGAAAACAAATGGGAGAAGAAATGCAGACAGCCATACAACCAACTGCCAGCACAAGAAACACGCTTCGCTCTTGTCACTGGCACTTTCTGTCTCATGGTTGAGATGA